>NC_143478.1:82707787-83007787 GCF_027475165.1 Benincasa hispida | reverse complement strand
CACATGAATGACCATAGATTCTTTTGTGGCACTATCCACGATCTTTTCAGTGCTTTTGGATTCATTCTTGTATTTTCTTCCCTTAGGGACTAGGAAATCTTTAGTTCCACTGTTGCCGATGCTCAGCTCCAATCATGAGCGCGTGTAGCCAGCTCCTCAAACGTACGAGGTTTTATCCCTTGTAGGATGTAGAGAAGCTTTCAGTGCATGCCTTGAGTTCACATCTCCACTACAGATAATTCAGTGAGTCTATCTTTGCAATCTAGACTCAAAGCTCTCCATCGGTTGATGTAATCGATGACTGTCCCTCTCTTCCACTGTTTGGTGTTTGTCAGCTCCATCATGCTAACAGTGTGCCTTATACTATAGAAGCAGTTCAGGAACTCCCTTTCTAGCTATTCACAACTGTTAATCACTTCTGGCTCCAAATCAGTATACCAATCAAAAGCATTTCCTTTCAAGGTATGAATGAACTTCTTGACTAACTAGTCTCTTCTGGTTCCTGCATTTTTGCAGCTTTCAATAAAGTGTGCAACATGTTGTTTTGGATTGCCCTTTCCATCGAACTGCTGGAACTTTGGAGGTTGATACCCATGTGGCATTCTTAGGTTGTCGATTCTCTTGGTGTACAGCTTGGAGTACATAAAGAAGGACTGTGATGGCCCTTTTTGTTGAGCCCTTATGGAGTTTATAATCATATGTTGCAATTGTTGAATTGACAGGGTGGCAACAGAGGTAGATTGTTGCTGGTCTTCCTGCAAGGCAGTCTTTCCTTTGTCATTGGCTTTTGTAATTGAAGATTGACTTGACTCAGTGGTTTCTCGAGCTTGTATTTCATCTCTTAAAGCAACGATTTCATGATCTCACTCTTCTACAACTTTCATTAGTAGATTTATCTTTATCTCCATCTCTGCCATAGTAGACTCAGTCATTACGTCAGCCATCATGACAAACATTACATAAAATTGTGATTCTTTCTTTGATAGATCAGTAGTAGAAGCATAGTTGTCGAACAAGGGATTTTCTTTGATGAGGATCTCGCCTTTAGGAGATTCTATCAGCTGGTCCCAAATTTCCTCCGTGATGACAAAGCTTATGTAAGTGTTGCTTGCGACGGTAGCTTTGGATGCAGCTTTCTTTGGTGTCATTTATAGATTTGTTGACTTGGATGATGAGAGAAAGATGAGAGGTAGAGATGTCCCACTGGGCGTGCCATTTGTTCGCACGAGATTTCAATAGAAATTTATTTCGTGGAACTTGAACTTTATATTCGTATTAATTTTGTGGAAAGTGAGTACAATCTCTAATACATATTATTTTGATACTTTCAAAATAAACTATAAGCTTTAAGCTAGTTGATCTTCTTGAACGATCGGCCTTTGGGCTTTTTTGATCTTCTTGAGTGATCGGTCTTTGGACTTGTTGATCTTCTTGGGTGATCGGCCTTTGGGCTTGTTGATTTTCTTGGGTGATCGACCTTTAGACTTGTTGATCTTCTTGGATGATCGGCCTTTGGGCTTGATGATCTTCTTGGATGATCGGCCTTTGGGCTTGTTGATCTTCTTGGATGATTAGTGTTCGCACGAGACATCCAGATAAACTTGTTTCGTGGAGTTGAACTTGAGTTGGTGTTGATGTTGATTTGATTTGATGCGATGTGGTTCGATCTCTAGTACTTGATCCTCTGATTCTCTTTCAATTGAATGCGTACGCTTGATTTGAGGAAGCGAAGCGCGTGATGATCGTGGAGTTGAAGTCTTGGAAGAATACTTGTATCTCCGAAGGACTTCAGTCTTTAAGGGTCTTCTCTTCTAAGAGTGCTGCTTTAGGAGTCTTGGGAGTGTTCTGCTTGTTGATGAATTCTCTTTGGACTCTCTAAATGTAGAATTGCTTGTATCTTCAAAGGACTTCAGTTTTCAGAGTGTTTGTATCTTCAAAGGACTTCAGTCTTCAGAATGCTTGCATCTTCAAAGGACTTCAGTCTTCATGATGCTTGTATCTTCGAAGGACTTCCGTCTTTAGGTGTGGTCAGCTTCAGGAGTCGAGGAGTCTTCTGATTGTAAAGAATTCTCTATAAGCTCTCTGGAGTATAGAATTGCTGACCCTCACAAATGAGGAGAACTCCTCTATTTATAGAGTTATCTGCTGGAATTCATGGGCTTAGGCTTGGTCGGTCCATGGGCCTGACTAATTAGATTTGGGCCTTATTTGATATTTTGGTCAAATTAAGCCTATTTATGGGCTAAATTGGACTTTTAGCCCAAATAATAATATCAAATTCGACTAAAGTAATTTTATTCAATCCAACGGTTACGAAGAAAACATGTGGCATCATCGAACTTCACCAATTTATGTCTACAACTTCAATTTGGGACAAATGTCAACTTCTAATTAGTCTCGACTTCAATTATTTGGATTTTCGTCATTAATTTAGTAAATGACGTGGCAATTTGCGATCGGTCCAAAATTTCTCATTCAACAGATATATTTGAGACATGATTAAGAGTTCAGAAACCTATTAATCACTTTTAAAAGTTCAAAGGCCAAGTTAAACAAAAACTTGAATATTCAAGGACTAAACTTGTAATTTAGCTAAAAATTAAGGTCTCATTCGATAATCATTTCAATTTTTTGTTTTTTTGTTTTTGAATATTAAATCTATTTCCTCTCAATTTCTTACTATGATCTGCATCTTTCTTTAAGTACAAAAATTGAATTTCTTAGCCAAATTTCAACAAAAACTAAAATAAGTTTTTAAACTACTTTTTTTTTTTTTTTTTAATTTTCAAAATTTGGCTTTGTTTTAAAAACATTGGTAAAATGGAGATAACAAATTAATAAATTTAGAGATGAAAAGAGTGTTTATAAACTTAACTTTTCAAAAACAGAAACAAAAATCAAATGATTATCCAATGAAAAAAGTATTGAGTTTTTATTTTGTTTTCTTACAACCAAGGAGTGAAGATATATATGTCAAAAAAAGAAAAGGGAAATTTTCACAAATAGAAAAAAAATGTCAAACTATTTATATAAATAGTAAAAAAAAATTGATAGATACTAATAAACTTTTATCCGTTTCTATCATTGATAGACACTGATAGATTTCTATCAGTTTCTATCATTGATAGACACTGATAGATTTCTATCAGTTTCTATCACTGATGATGGATACTGATAGACTATTATAAAAAAATTAAAATTTGTTATTTTATATAAATAATTTTTTTTTTTTTTTTTTTTTGAAAAATCTCCTTAAAAGAAAATATGAAAATAAATTTTGGTCAATAAAAACTGGTCATGTAATGTATTAAAAATTCAATTTTTTCTATTTAAGGCAAGAGTGGTGATCGAACGGTTGATATTTTTTTTAGAAGTTTAATCGATGGCTTATCTACTCTACTATACTTTAATGAGTAATTATTTTTGCAAATCTTGACTATTTGAATATGGAAAGTGTTAATTAAATGGTCTGATTTTATTTGGATTTTCCTTTTTATCGTCATTAGTTTGTATACAATACTTTAGTATACCTAAAATTTGTCCTAATGTTTTATTGTTTTTGTTCTTTTAAAGTAACATCATCAACTATAAAATAGCTATAAAAAAAATAATGGCAAGCGAGAAAAAGTAATTTTGTTTAAGTAAATTTTTTTTATCTTTTTCATTATGACAAAGCCTCGAATAGGATCACCAAATTATGATGAGAGAAAAAAAAATTGAAGAAGTAAGATGAAACTCTATTTTTGTGATTAAATTGATCTCTTTAAAATAGAATATATTATTATTTTAAAATAATTTACTTAATTCTTTTTTTTAACCGTTTAAATTGAATATTTAGTGTTGACTAAGAAAATATGATTGATGTTCATGTTAAGGTGGATATGTGAATATATGAGTTCTTCATGATATAATGTCATTAGTATTTTCGATACAAGAATATGAACACTTATATTTAGGATTGATGTGTGCAATATAACCAAAAAAAAAAAAAAAAGATTTACCTCTCATGAACAGTTTGAAGGTTAATAAACAACAATATATAAAAAAATAAAATGATTAGTGATATATTGCACTATAATTAAGAAATTAACATAAAAATAAATATAAAAAGAATAAAAAACGAAAAGAGAGAAACATAAAAGTAAAGGAGGAAAAAACCTCAAGTTGTTTTTCGAAATGAGTATGAGATAACTTTTAACCAAAAGAGAGAAACATAAAAATGAAGAAAAGAAAAAGAACTTCAAATTGTTCTTTGAAATAAGTTGGAAAAAAACTTTTATAATTGTAAAGAAAGAAAGAAGCTACAAAACTTTTGATATTCAATAATTAAATGATAATTAATTTTATTGTATATTTATATTCTAAAATGTGAGTTTTTCTTTTTTTCTTTTTTTTTTTTTTTTTTTTTTTGGCATGTGAGTGGAAGAGTTTTTATTTAGGGCTATTTTCATAAATAGAATTCAAGCCCAAAATAATAGAATATGTAGTACAAAGATAAAATAATTGCATATATGGATCAAAAAATGATAAAAGACTAAAAAACTTATGCCTAGCCACCAGTTTGCTTGCTTCTTCCCAGTTGTCTCAAATTAAAAGTTATCGCTGATAGCTTCTATCAATTACTATCGATGATAGTTGCTATCAATGATAACTTTCAATTTGAGAAAAATTAATATAATCTTGAAATATTAGCTTTTAATTTGCTACCAATTATCAGTAGTTATCATTGATTCACTTTCATCAATTGGAATCAACCTTGAAATAACAATACTTAAAGCTATCAGTGGCTATCAATGATAGACTTATAAATAGTGATCAACTTTGAAAGAAGACGAACAACTTTGATTATCATAGTAGCTATCACTAATAATCTTTTATCATGGCTATCACCAATAGCAACTATCAGTCGCTATCACTGATAGACCTTCATCAATTAAAATCAACCTTGAAATATTAACACTTAAGGCTATCAATGATAGACTTCTATAACTGGTTATCACCTTTGAAAGAAACTCGATATATAGATATCACCTAAGTTCTATCACCGATATCACTAACATCACTCATATTGTGGTTATTAGTGATAGCTTCTTTCATTGATAATATCACTAATAAGATGCTATTAGTAATAGTTCTCTATCACCGATAACGTGCTATCAGTGGTAGCTTCTATCACCGATAACGTGTTATCGGGTAGTTTCTATCACCGATAATGTGCTATCGGGTAGCTTTTATCAATCATAGCCCTTGAACACCTTTTTGCCCCTTTCTTGTCCTTTCCAAACATTTATAAGTCCCTTTTCTTTTCGATGATAGCTTCTATCACTAATAAATATGCTATTAGTGATAACTTCTAGGCATTCCACTTACATTTTAGTTCGAGATTCAACTTTATTAATTAAATTCACTAAATTAGGTATCAATGATAGATTTCTATAAGTGGCTATTAACTATAAAAATACAATCAAAGATTAAGCTATCAATGATAGAAAATATTAGTGGTTATCACTGATAGACTTTCATTTGCTATTTATGTTTTTTATTTGCTATAATAATCAAACTTGATGATTGACTTGTTGGTGTTATGTCACTTATGAATTGAGGACTTTCAAAGATTGACTAGTCAACTCATCCGGATTTGCAAATATTTTGAATATGTAATATGTTTTTAGATTTTTTTTTCTCTTATTCTACTATGTATTACAAATATCCTTCTTATTATCTAGATAACATATGGTTATGTAAGATAAAGTCATGACAAAACATATTGTATGTTGGAGTCATGGGAAGTTATATGACCTCTAAAGTTAAGTATTATTGGCATCCAAGAAAATTAATATGACTAGAGCGAATAAGGAAATTATTTTCAAATTAGTTTGGGATGTCACATGATGAGGAATTTTTAAAATACTTCAAAAGGAAGAAAAATAAGAATAAGAAAATTTGATTTACTAAGTTATTGGTGGAGAATACAAATTCACACTTTGATAGTTGAATAATGATTCACTATCAGAATTTTTCTTCATTACAATTAGATTGTAAATCTCGGCGAATATTTAATGCAGTGGAATAGTTCTATTAGTTGGCAACAGAAAGCTCATCTCAATAAGAGTAGTGTGAGACATTAAAATGATGTTTATTTATATTGAAGATAGTACTTTTATCACCATAAGAGAAATTTAATTTCTCCAAACTTTATTACTAAATATTTCATAGAGTATGAATAGTTTTAGTGATAAAGCATGTTTTCAAAAGTTGTTTTAAAAATATGCTCAACTTAAAATAAATAGATTTTTATGTGTTAAAGGTTAATACATCTGTGTACTAAATTGAGAGAGTTTAAGATTTATGAATCCAGAAGGAAAGATAGATTCTATTCTCCTAAAGGGATATATGTCTTTGGCTTGTAAATGATAGTTGCAGGTAATTCTCTAAAAGTTAGAGTTCAATTATTATTACCTGTCAAAAGCCTTGTTTCTCATACACGTGTCATTAAAATCTTATTGAATAAAGTTACTTGGCCAAAGTTGGACTTTCTTATTTTTGACCCATGTGGTCTTGAAATTGAAAGCATAAGTCTGACTTTATAAATAAGTCATTAATATAATTGATGAGTATTTATGAATAAATATACCTTATTCTAATGCAACTTAAGTCTTATTTTCTTTGAAGTGTTCAAACGAAATTAAACTAAAGTTTAAGTCATTTAGGCAAATGTACTGTGACATTATGATAAGATCATAATGATTAGTGCAGGATATTTGTTGTACTAAGCCTAGTTGATAGAGATGAAAGGAGATCTCAACTTCGAGCATTATGTACAATTTGGATGAAATTGTGTTGCAGTAGGAGAAATGTGGACTTTTGAACTTAGTACATTTTAAGTCTTCTGTTAAACATAGTCATAATCTTTTAAAATTATACTAATGTCTGACTCCACTAAGAATATGTAATGAAGATTGAAATTTTGAACGTTATTTCTTCACAATGTTTGCGAAGCAATATTGGATTATGAAAGTATTGTAAAACTAGTTTATGACATTTCAATTTTTGGGTAAGTTGAGACACTTGTATCAAAACAAACCCTTAGTGAAATAAATGTTCAAAGTATGCCTAGATGTAGGTAGTTCTTGAGAAGTTTAAAAATGGCCTTTTGGATAGTCCAAAATAAAATAATGTATTTATGTGGCATTGATTCATTTGAAAAGTTAAAGATTGCAGACCTATAAAAGATTCAAACTATGTTGATGAATTAGTTCCAAATAAAATCATGTAACAGTTAGCAAGTGTTGTTAACCAGTGTTTTTAATTTAAACGTCAATTTCTGATTGTCAAACAGATAAGTCTTCATCGTAGTGCGAAAATTATGGGATAACTCAACCTTTACAAAGGCTCATTTGAAGTTTTCATTGTCATATGAGATGACAAGATGAAAACTTTTAAACCTTACAGTTGTAAGGGAGTTATGAGATAATTAAACCTTTGCAAAGGCTCACTTGAAATTTTTATTGTCACATGAGATACCAAGATGAAAACTTATAAACCTTACAGTAGTGGGAGAGTTATGCGATGACTCAACCTTCGCTGTGATTTATTGGAAGTCAAAGCTGTCATACTGGATGACAAGAGTTGACAAAGAGAAATTATGTTAAAATCATAAATTTGAGCTAAAGTAGTGTACTTAATCTCAGTCAACTTTTTGTAGATTTTCATTGATAGGGTCAAACTCAAAGGATATGAATGAATTTACAATAAGGAAAACTTGAAAGTGTACTTGGAGATAAAGATCTTCAAGGTAAGACTTTTGGTGTCAAGTGAAAACCAGCGCTAGAAATGTTGGGTGAAAATGGACTGCAAGTCAATTTTCTAACTAGTTTCTATAATAGAGTCTTTATGCATTATTTGATTCATTGTTGCATATGAGATATGTAAAAATGAATAACTTCTTTTACGAAAATTAGTTCAATGCACCTACACAATTTTAAGAAAAAATTCAGAGATTGAATTGCAAAAGGGTTTGCAAAATTGTAATGTTCATTTGAGAAATAAATTTTAAAATTAGGATTTTTGAGAATAAGGGTTTGATATAGTATCATAAATAATGACTTTCAATGATGAAGATGTTCTTGTACAGACAAGAAAATAAAACGTTGGTATTTATCTGTTTTATATTGAAATTTGCTTATTATGAATGAGGTAGAAAACAGTATAAAAGTTTGATTGTTGAATCAATTTCAAATAGTTGATTTGAAGTGTTTTTTTGTATATTAAAAGTCCACATACAAATGTTTAGGGCATGATGTTAAATTTTTCTCATGAATCTTACGTTTACAAAGTAGTTGTTTACTGGTCGATGCAATTGCTTCAGATGAAATGGTAATGTACCATTCTATAATGAAGGTTCTTTGTCTAAGGGAAAAATTTTCTAAGGCACCTCAAATATTGAGGGGAGGTAAATCTTACATAAGACTTCATTAATATTTAATATACAATCGATTAGTTAAATCGATAAACTCGATGGTGTATAAAGTTTATCGATATTTTACGGTATACACTGTTTCATACTGGATTTAAAGAAATTCGTGTTTTATCCTAGTTGGTGCAGATTGGACAATAGGGCAATATTTTGCTTATGAAGCAATAATTTGTATGAGTCAAGTATGTCCTAAAATATTTGAAAGCTATCCACTTTATCAGATAATGTTGTGCAAGGACTGAGCTGGTGTACAGATGGTTCTTGTTGACATAACAATTTGTATTATATCAAAGGATTCTCTAAGCTAAAGTGTGAGAGGACCTCCTATACTGTTTAGGACTAGGAGACATGTCTCTAGTCGCTAGGCTAAGTGAGAGAGCATGTAGGTATAGAGTATGTCCTAGGATACATGTCTCACCGGCTTACATTTCCCCGGCTTTAGTGCAAGTGGGAGATTATTGGAATATATGCTCTAAAGCCTCATAGATATATGATATTTGAATCGATAGTTGATTAGTTTTATATGGAATAATCCATTAAAGAAGATCTAAGGTTATTTTATATAAATTAAACATGTATATGGTTGACACACAGGAGGATCATGTTTAAGTAATAACCTAAAAGATCTATAGTATATGGATAAGGTTGGGTACCTTATCCTAGTAACACTATTGATACAACCCATTTTGTAATTGCTACAATTATTGTAAAGTGTTATAAATGATCTGAGCCTGATCATTTATATGACGACATGTGAGCGTGGGTATTCTATACAAAAGAGTTTGTATAAGACGGACCACGAAATGACTAGTCTCATTATATAATGTCTTTCATAATTAAGACTTACATTTCACCAGGATAACCATAGGTGACATGACCTGAATCCTAAGTGAGTTGTGAAGAGCCTATGAAGGCGGTTCTTTGATTTGTATGGTAGAGTGGCTAGATCGCTAACTCAATAAGCCTACCATTTTAGGGATTCGTTTGATTGGGGAGTTAGGAACACAGCTACATAAGATGGAATTCACTCCTTCCCCGAGTCGGGGTAAGTAGATAAATTGCTCCCTTAAGGACTAATTCTAGGACTTGAACAATATGGCGTCACACCCACTCTTGGCTCGAGAGGGCTTTGGTCATAGTTGAACTATGACTTATTGTTCATTAAAGGGATTAATGGTACTTAAGGAGTTAAATTTAACTATAGGAGCAAAAAGGTAATTTTAGCCTAGTTGTACTTATGAGCAATTTGTGAACGGTCATCGTGTTGTTGACTGGTTATATCCAATGGACATAGAAATATATTTGTAGTGCGAAAGTGCAACTATTGGTCTTTAGTGGAGTGCTCGACAGTTAATGAATGTTGAATAATTTAATTAAAGTAGTTTAATTAATTATTTAGTACCACTAGAGGTTCAAGCTACAGGTCCATGACGTCCCCTCTATAGCTCAATAAGGATTAATGAGAATCAATTGTGGATTAATTTGAATTGTTCAAATTAATTGAGAGAATTAATTATATGCGATATAATTGATTTAACTTAGATTATGATATAATTACTATAATGTATTTGATACATCATAATATAAAGTTTATTTGAGAGGAAATAAATATTTGAGTATGATTCAAATATTAATTATGTGAATTGGATTCATATAATAAATTTGAGAGAATTAAAACTATAGGATATATTGTGGCGATATAAAAATGGATTAAGTTTTAGTATGTAGCCAAAATGGTCTATAAGTATACGGATGAGATTGGGTACCTCATCTTGGTGACACTATTGGATATGACCCATTTTGTATGCTGATACAAATGATGTGATCCAAAAATCATTCATGTAGAGACATGTGAGTGGGGGGCATCCTGTACAATGAATTAGCATGGACCTCGAAATAGTCACTTTTCTTTATACCAACCGTTTAATGTTAAAATTGACTATCTCAAACTCAATGACCTAGGGTAACTCGATCTTAATCCTGAGCTAACTATGAATTTCTGTTTATTTGGGATTATTCTTTGATCTGCATAGGTGAGAGTAGTCCAACAACACTACTCAATAAGCCTCCCATTTTAGGGACAAGATCAGATAGATAGTTGAGGACATAACTTTGCAATATGAAATTCACTCCTACTTGATTTAGGGTTAGCAGATGAGTTGTTCTCTTAAGCGTTGATGCATTGTCTTGAACAACGGGGCCCCGCCCTCTCATAGAAGAGAGGGTTATGATTTATAAGTTGGACTATAAATCAATTGTTCAATGGAGGATCAGTGGGAGCTTAAGGAGAAAGATGTATTTACAGGGGTAAAACGATATTCTTTGACCTAGGTGTAAATACGAATGATTTGTGAAGGATTGACTTACCAATTATGGATAAAATGGATAAAAATATATCTTCAGTGAGGAGAGTGCAACTATCGAGCTATAGTGGAATGTCTTGGTAGTTAACAAATAGTGATTAATTCGGTTTAAAGAGTTTAACCAATTAATTACAAATCGTTGGAGCTTATGATATGTAGGTCCATAAGGTTCCTCTACTAACTCGTAATTTAGATTAGTAAATTGAGTAATCTTGATGAGATTTGAAATTAGGGTTTAGAATTTGAAATGTTCAAATTCAATTAGGGTTTCTATTTATTGTATTAGATACAATTGAAATGTTTAATTTTATCGAAATTAAATGAAATTGGAGAATCAATTAATGTTTAAAATATGATTTAAATATTAATTGTATGAAATTAATTTCATTATAATGAATTATTTTTATTAATTTAATATTAGATATTAAATTAAAAAAATTAATTAAAAGGTTTAATTAATTAGAGTTAATATATATATATATATATTATGAACTAGGTTTATCTGAAAAACGGTTTTAGAAATCATTTTTAAAACAAATTTTGAAATTTCAAAGTGGAGATTTCCACAATTTGGAAATCTGCACTATAATGCAAGGCACCTTATTCACTCAATTCCATTTTCTCCATGAAGTAGGAACTGACCTTCATGCAACCTAAAAATTTTCATGATGAAAGCTTTATAAATTAAAGTGTTGGGCTGAATAATGTGATTAAGCTCTCAAAAACTCCTTCAAGAACTCTGCAAAAATCATAACACTCCAAACCCTCTTCATATTTTCATAAAATCCAACTCAATTTAATGTTTCCACCATACAATCCTTGCAAGAGAAGAGTAGAGAAGATCTTTGTAGTGGTCTACTTGTAGATTGAAGCACATTTACATGGAACTCAGCTGGTGTTGAAGAGGATTCATCAAAGGTATTGTGTTCAGCAACCCTTTTTTGTAATAGTTACTTTGAAACATGTTTTAAACTCAAATTAAGTATAATTATAGTGCTTATTAATTCTGATTTTCTCTGGTGCATGTTAATATACTCTATCAATTGGTATCAGAGCATGATTTAAGCACTCAATTGTCGTTACTTCATAAATTGTATGAAAATAATAAACTGATATGGGTTTTCAGTGTTTTGCTATTTGAATCTTTTCAATTATATTGTAACTCTTGTAATTGGCTCTTGTTTGATGATCCTTAATGTGTGTTTAAGTGCCTGTAATAGGTTTGGAGTCATTAAAGTTACAATTAGAATGTAATTGAAGAAAGAAGTGAAGAAGGTCGGAGCAGCAAGAACTGGATATTCAAATTTCTGCTAGATACTCGATGCTTGATGGAATACTCAATGGCATACTCGATGGTATTTCATGAAATACTCAATGCACAATACCATACTTGATGGTACTTGATGATATTACATGAAATACTCGATGCATGATGCCATACTCAATGGTACTTGATGCGTTCACTTGATGATATTTCATGAAATACTCGTTGGTGGATGCATGATGCTTTACTCGATGGTCGATGACATCCACTCGATGGTATTTTGTGAAATATTTGATGTTCGATGATGCTTGATGTCATACTCGATGCACACTGGCATACTCGATGCTGGTTGCTTGCTGATACTTGATGGGTTTTGCCCAGTTCAAGGCGGTTCGAGTGGTCCATAAGGTTTTGAAGCCAGTTTTGTTGTTTTATGTAATAGTTAGGCATTTGTTTGCTTGGTAATGCCAAAATCAAAAACCATATCAGTTTTGTGTTTAATTATTTATGCATTTGATGTATGTTATAATTAAATAAATTTTGTATATGCATAAAGTATGCTATGTAGAATTAAAAATCCCACTATAGGAAGCATGTTACATGCATTGAAGTATGTTATAAAATTGTTGTAATGTATAGTATGCATGTATAGAGTTTCAATTGTGTTAATATAAAGGTCATGTTAAAAGTTGAATGCCTTTGATGTATATTATGGATGTTTAGCATGTCTATTTTTGTAAGTTATTATAAAATTGAATTAGACATTAAAATCCATAACAAAGATAAAAAGCATGCTCACTTAGGTTAACAACTTATTTTAATAGTTAAAATAGGTCATTATCTTATAAAATTTGGTTACAAACTCAATCAGTTCACAATCCTGTCTAAGGCTAGGGGTATTTAAGTTGACGGTTTACGTAACACCTCCTACTCGGGGATTATGATTGAAATAACGAGAATTGATAACTAGTTTTATGAGCTTGCGTGAGTGGTGTGAGGTTTAAAATTACTTCTAACCTAGACCTTGTATGTTTAAATTCAAATATAATCGTTATACTTGGATAATAAACACATAGACTTAGGTTGTTTAAAATTAGCCGTAACAAATCTAAGTTAAAGAATACCCAAACATTAGAACACTTCAGTGGGAGATTAACAATATACATGATATATCGTTTTTAGCTCTCACATCCTCAAGAATAGATCCATGCTCGGCTTTGTGTCGATTTTACCTCGATTGCTCCATTCGGAAAGTGTTTGCATGGGTCAATAACAAGGTGAATGAGGGAAGTAGTTCATAGTGGGTGGGTGAAGGAAATGTGTCAATGTATCCTACGACCTCCTCCATTAGTTTGAACCGTGAGATTCCTATGTTGTGCCTGCTGTCATTTTTAGGCGGCACTAGCTAGTTGTTAACAGCGGCGATCCCTTCGGAGGGTTGTAATATAGGATTCAGAACAACCCAACCTTCATAAATGAATAGGGTTTTATAGTTCCATCTTGCACATTGTCTTCCAATTCTGGGGCATGCTCATACCGTTCTATAAGATCTAAAAATGATGGGTCACACTTATAGAATTACTAAATGTTAGTAAGTTCTTGACCGAAAAACGGTTGTTAAATAACTATCGAAATATGAGATATTCTGGAGACGGTATTTAGTCAAGAATGTCTTGCTTTAGTGAAGGAATATTTGACTGCCTCAGGTAGCACTTATTCTAACTCACTATAGTATCGTTGCAAACAAATAAAGATCTATGGGTACTTTATTAGTTTTTGCTAAAAATTGGATTTAGATGCACTTTATTAATAGAATTTGTTTAAAATTTTCAACATGTCAAGCTCAATAATACAACTTCTAGCTTTTAACAAATTTAACAGAGAGAGTTATTCCAACTGGAAGTCAAATTTAAACACAATATTAGTAGTTGATGTCTGAGGTTTATGTTAATGGAGGAATGTCCTCCTATTCCTAGTTTGACAACTAACTGAAGCATTCGAAATGCTTATGATAGGTGGGTAAAGGCGAATGAAAAGGCTAAGGCCTATATCTTAGTGAGCATATTTGATATACTCAACAAGAAACATGAACCCATTTTCACAGCCTGTGAAATTATGGCGTCATTACAGGATATGTTCAGGCAACTATTATCTTCTGTTCGACACGAGGCTATAAAGTATGTTTATAACTCACAAATGAAAGATGAAACCAATGTCAGGGAACATGTTTTAGACATGATGGTTCATTTTAACGTCGCTGAAGCTAACGGGGCTACCATAAACGAAACTTGTCAAGTTAGCATGATATTAGAGTCTCTTCTGAAGAGTTACCTAACCTTTCGTACTAATGTCGTAATGAATAAAATAAGTTACAATTTGAATACTTTATTAAATGAACTATAGACTTCTCAGTCAATGATGAAATTGAAAGAGAGTGAAGCAAATGTTTTTTCACGACAAAAGAAATTTCTGAAGGGTTCTTCATCAAGAATGAAACCCGCTGACAAAAAAAAGTTTGACCCTTCTTCATCTAAAGACAAAAGTGTAGAGATGAAGAAAAGGGGAAAGGGAATAAACAACCCATTGCGAAGAAAAACAAGGTTCCCAAAGGAAAATGTTTCCATGGTGGAGAAAACGAGCACTGGAAACGAAATTGGCTGAAGTATTTGGCTGAGAAGAAAGCGGAAAAGGAAAATCAAGGTATATCAAATTTAGTTGTAATTGAAACATGTTTAGTGGAAAATTATCACTCGACCTAGATATTAGATTCATGAACCGCTAACCATGTTTGCACTTTTCTATAGGAAACTAGTTCTTGGAAACAACTCTCAAAGTACGAAATGACTTTCAAGGTGGAAACAGGGGAAGTCATTTCAGCAGAAGCAATGGGAGATGTCAAGTTGTTTTTTTGGAGATTCTTTTGTCTTGTTAAGAAATGTATATTATGTACCAAAGATTAAAAGAAACTTAATCTCCATTTCATGTCTACTTGAAAATATGTATAAAGTATCTTTTGAAGTTAATGAAGTGTTCGTTTTTACAAGAGGTGTTCTTATTTGTTCTACTAGGCTTAAAAATAACTTGTATGTGTTAAAACCAACTGAAGCAAACTCCATTTAAAATATGGAGATGTTTAAAACGGTAGAAACTCAAAACAAGAAAAGGGAAAATTTCTCCTAACGCCTATCTTTGGCATCTCAGACTTGGTCACATAAATCTCAACAAGATTGAGAGATTAGTTAAAAAAGGTCAACAAAATCAGTTAGAAGACAATTCTTTACCTCCTTATGAGTCATGTCTTGAGGGAAAAATGACTAAAAGTTCTTTTACTGGAAAAGGTCTTCGTGCCAAAGAACCCCTAGAACTTATACATTCAGACCTTTGTGGTTCGATGAATGTAAGAGCACGAGGTGGATACGAATATTTTGTCAGTTTTATTAGTGACTATTCTAGATATGGCTATATAAATTTTTAATAAGTCACAAGTCTGAAACTCTTGAAAAGTTCAGGGAATTCAAGAACGAAACATAAAACTTATTAAGTAAAAGAATTAAAACACTTCGATCAGATTTAGGTGGTGAGTATATGGATTTACAATTCTAGAACTATTTGGTAGATCATGGAATTCAATCCCAACTCACAACACCTGGAACACCACAACAAAATGGTGTTGCAGAAAGGAGAAATTGAAACTTGTTAGACATGGTTCGATCAATGATGAGTTTTGCTTAGTTAGCTCAATCCTTTTAGGGGTATGCAGTACAGACTGCGGTATATATTCTGAACATGGTTCCCTTAGAAAGTGTTTATGAAACACTATACGAGTTATAGAAAGGACATAAAGGTAGTTTAAATTACTTTCGGTTCTATGGATGTCCGATACACATGTTGGTACAAAACCCTAAGAAATTAGAACGACGTTCAAAATTATGCCTCTTTGTTGGATACCCAAAAGAAACAAAAAGAAGATTGTTCTATAATCCCCAAGAAGATAAAGTATTTGTTTCGACAAATGCTACAATCTTGGAAGAAGATCATATTGGAAGCCATCAACTTCGCAGTAAACTAATATTGAAAGAAATGACCAAAGATACTACAAATAAATCAACAAAAGTTGTTGGTAAAGCTGGTCCATCAACAACGGTTGTTTCCCCATCACATTCTTCTCAAGAGTTGAGAATGCCTCAACGTAGTGAGAGGATTGTTCATCAACCTGAATGCTACATGGGTTTAATAGAAACTTAAGACATCATACTTGATGATGGTCTAGAGGACATATTGATCTTTAAACAGGCAATGGAAGATGTTGATAGGGAACAATGGATAAAAGCCATGGACGTAGAAATGAAGTCCATGTACTTCAATTCTATTTGGGATCTTGTAGATTGATAACTTGTAGAAATACAAGTTATTTATACTTTGGATATTGCGGCCAAAAGAAAGGAAAGTTGCGTCAATTGTATGGAAATTAGCTAAGAAATGCAAGAATTATAAATTGTCGTCAGTACACCCACTGACACTATTGTGATGGTAGGAAAGAATATTTCAAGTCTGTTTTTCAGGAAATCAAGTCACCCGCATGCATGTATGGCTCAAGATAAAAGGAACAACGCATCTACATTGCATTGCATCCATCATTCACGAATGAATAGACGATCAACGCAATGACGACGCATGCGACAATCGATCAAGAGCTCAGCGATTAACGAAATCTCAACCACATGCGGTAATAAAAAATAACACCGCATGCAGGCAAACGATCAAAGATGTGAAAGAGCAATGAAATTGCGGAGGATTCTGACACGTGTACAGCTGACCATTGTGCATTTCTGAAGGGATTGATTGTGTAACAGAAGGAATATTCACTCCACCATTTTTGAAACTGCCTTAACAATACAGTGGGGTCCACAAGTCAAAGAGTTAAAGCTTAGCCTATAAATAGCTTCAACCATTCCACTGAGAAATTATGATTGAATACAGAGAAAAGTGTATATACTGATCTGAGAGAGAGACTGGTTGAGTGACTAATCAAAGTAGATCCAGGAAGAGTTAAGAGACAAGGTCGAGAGGTGAGTCTCAAGGCAAGAATCCTTCTGATCCCCACCATCGAAGCTCTATACTAAGGTAACTTCTACCGGATGAGCAAGCCTGAGAGGGAAGCTCTTCTCTTCATCCCCTTCACACGTCGGCAAGCAAATCCACCGTCCAGATCTGTGTCAAGACATTGACACTCTTCTATATTTGTTTTTATCTCTTTATCATCAATTGTATTCATCTTCTTAATCTCTATCATTCACACAATGTATCAGGTGCTTAATTCTATAATTAAATGTTATGATCATTTCCATCTCCATCTCTTTGCCTATTTCCGTTCATCCATATTTCACTTTCTCCACGTTGTTTTCTTAATCCCTTGGATAATTAGCAATAATTGAGCAAGTAAATTAATTGGGTTAAGGAAATAATTAAGTTTAGTCGAGGCATGCTAGACGACATCTTCACTTGTGAGAGTAGAAGTGAAGATGCCATTCCGCCTATTGAGAAAGGTTTGGAAGAATGCGTTCACTAAAGCGAGAAGTACTTCCAGAGATGGAAGTAACCTTGCGTTCACGACGTTCATCCCTATTTCACCATAGAGATATTGGAACGCGGCCGATCACTGAGGGGTGTACGCCAAGGCAACACGGAACCTTAGTTGTATCTTTAACGCAATTAACAAACTTGCGATGTTTGTACTATTTATTCTTTCTCTTTCTGATTCATCCATTAAGCCTTGCCATCGCATACCACGATCCTTTGTATAAAATTCACAGTCAGTCTTGAACTCAGCATCATGTATATCATGTATCTTGTATCTTGCATCACGTTAGCTTAGGTTTATTTTTTTTGCAATTTATTTTATTAACGAAACTTTAGTTTATTTGCACAATTTTACTTTACCGCAACTTTAGATACCTATATACACACACTCTTTATTAATTGTAAAAACACCGGTAGCATATATCACAAATGTAACATATTAACGACAACAATCCCTGTGTTCGACCTCGGATCACTCCGAGAAACTTACGTTGGAATTATACTTGGTTTCAACGCAAGGAAACTTGTGACAACGCATAGCATACTACAAGCATTTCATTAATAACGCATACATCTAGAAGTAGTATCGCATAAAATTTGCATGAGCAGCAACACAGCATAAGATTACATTTTGCGTTACAAGTTTATGACAACATGAGCTTGTAGCACATCATCATGCATGCACATTGTACATTCACCTCACCAAGTCAACAAGTTTATGGCGCCGTTGCCGGGGACATGGACTTGTATCATGCGTCATATATCGTAGTGCGTATGCCTAAAATAGAATCATCAAATTAATAGTCAACAAGTTTATGGCGCTGTTGTCGGGGATTGGTAACAGTTAATGTTGAATACGTTTGTGAAATTTTGCAGGACATATCTCTTTGTACTGGTTGTTTATCGCGGAGAGCAGTCTGACGATTTATGAGTACATGAGTGATCCAGAAATTCTAAGCTGACCTAGAGATCAGGTGTACTTTTCGCGCAAGAGCACATCAGAACCAGATTAAGCGCCAGAATTTCAAGACCTACGTTGCGGAGAATGCAAGGTTTGAGAAATGTGCAACGCATTCTCCATACCTGGTGTGACCCGAACGAACTAGATTATATGTCTTCCCGTACACACTGCGGGATGAGGCAGGGAGGTGAACAATGTCCTTGATGGCATTGTGCAGGCAAGCTTGACCGCCTACAGGGGATGTTATTGCGGTAACTCTGAAAAACTTCTTTCAATTAGCATCCCTATGTCTATGTTTAATTGCTTTCTTTATAGCTTTCATTTACTGCTTTCTAAATTGCGTTATTTACTGCTTATTAGAATTAGCCTTTAATGCTTTATGTATTTTCATATCATGTTTAATTCCGTGAATTTGTATGCATTAGTAGCGCTGTTCTTAAAATTTTTGTGAATGACTGAATAAAACAATGAACATCTCAAAGTCTTCTTGATTTGCGTTATCGATGAATTAAAAAAGGAAAAATAAAAAAAAAATTGCTATGTAACGCGAAGATGGTGCATTTCATGATAACAGATACACTTTGCGTCCATTATACCCAAATGCATTTCGTTGAGTGGTGTGTTGCGCTCGTATGTGTTCTTTGCCCGTCTTTAGCAAAAATGCACTATGTTGAGGTAGTGTTGCGCTGGTAAATCAACCACATGTACTTCAATTATGTTGATTAGTGGCTCCTGAATCTAGTATCTAGGTTGAAGTATCATATTCCACTAAAATGTTTCAACGACCAGTAAATCATATTTACCTTGTGCCATTTTCTCAGCTTTCTTCTCTGCAAGGTACTTCGGACAATTTCTCTTCCAATGCCCATTTTGGTTACAGTGGAAACATTTTCCTTTATCTGTATCCTGCTTTCCCTTCTTTATCTTGGGAGCCTGCCCTTTTCCCTTCTTTTTCATTTGAGCTTTAGAGGGTCCAACTTTGGCTTTAGAGGACGATCCTCTTAAAAACTTTTTCTTAGTGGTAGTAACATTTGCTTCCACTTCCTTCCCCTTACCTAAAGTAAGGTTTTGGAATCGCTAGAGCTCGTTAAGAAGGGTAGTGAGGTTAAAATCTATCTTATTTAAAGACACATTTGTCTCGAAAGATATAAAACTCTTCGTTAGAGATTGTAAGATAAAGCTAACCTGGTTAGCCTCATCAATGGGTTTGCCATTTACTTCAGCAATATTGAAGTACAAGAAATTGAAACATCGTTCAAAATTATGCCTATTTGTAGGTTATCCAAAAGAAACAAGGGGTGGTGTATTTTATCATCCTCAAGAGAATAAGGTATTTGTATTGACAAATGCCACATTCTTAGAGGAAGACCACATAAGAAGTCATTAACCTCGCAGTAAACTAGTATTGAATGAAATTTCCAAAGACGCTACAGATAGAGCTAGTTCATCTACTAAAGTAGTAGATAAAACTAGTACATCAGGTCAGTCATATACTTCTCAAGAGTTGAGAATTTCTCGACGTAGTGGGAGGGTTGTTCAGCAACCTGATTATTACTTGGGTTTAACGGAAACAAAAGTCATCATACTTGATGACGACATAGAGGATCCATCGACCTATAAACAAGCGATGAAAGATGTGGACCGTGATCAGTGGATCAAAGCCATGAACCTCGAAATGGAGTTTATATACTTCAGTTTTGTCTGGAAACTTTTAGATCAACCAAATGATGTAAAACCAATTGGTTGTAAGTGGATCTACAAGAGAAAACGAGACCAAGCCGGTAAAGTACAGACTTTTAAGGCTCGACTTATGGCAAAGAGTTATACTCAGAAAGAAGGAGTGGACTATGAAGAAACTTTCTCTCCCGTTGCCATGTTAAAGTCGATAAGAATACTCTTATCCATTGCCACCTTTTATGACTATGAAATTTGGCAGATGAATGTCAAGACAGCCTTTCTAATGGCGATCTTGAAGAGAGTATCTATATGGCTCAACCAAAGGGGTTTATTGCATAGGGTCAAGAATAAAAGGTTTATAAGCTTCAAAAAACCATTTATGGGTTGAAACAATCTTCTAGATCCTGGAATATAAGGTTTGATAGTGCGATCAAATCTTATGGCTTTGAATACAATGCTGACGAGCCTTGTGTTTACAAGAAGATCGCCAATTCTACTATAGCGTTCTTAGTTTTATGTGTCGATGATATTCTACTCATTGGGAATGATGTAGGATATCTTACTGACGTCAAACAATGGCTAGATACATAATTCCAAATGAAAGATTTAGGAAATGCGCAGTATATTCTTGGGATCCAAATTGTTCGAAATTGCAAGAATAGGACACTAGCCATGTCTCAAGCATCTTATATAGACAAAATGTTGTCTAGATATAAAATGCAGAATTCCAAAAAGGGCCTGTTGCCTTTTAGACATGGAATTCATCTGTCAAAAGGACAATGTCCTAAGACACCTCAAGAAGTTGAGGATATGAGAAATATTCCCTATGCCTCCGCAGTTGGAAGCCTGATGTATGCAATGTTATGTATAAGACCAGACATATGCTACTCAGCAGGGATCGTCAGATACCAGTCTAATCCTAGACGTGATCATTGGACTACCGTTAAGAACATTTAAAGTATCTCAGGAGAACTAGGGACTACATGCTCGTGTATAGTGCTAAGGATCTGATCCTTACTGGATACACTGACTCTGATTTCTAAACTGATAAAGATGCTAGAAAGTCTACATCTGGATCAGTGTTCACTCTTAATGGAGGAGCAGTAGTATGGAGAAGCGTAAAACAGACCTGTATAGCTGACTCCACAATGGAAGCTGAATACGTAGCTGCTTGCGAAGCAGCAAAAGAAGCAGTATAGCTGAGAAAATTCTTGAGAGATTTGGAAGTTGTTCCAAATATGCATCTACCCATCACCTTGTATTGTGACAACATCGGTGCAGTTGCAAATTCAAAAGAACCTCGAAGCCATTAATGGGGAAAGCAAATCGAATGCAAATACCACCTTATCTGGGAAATCGTACACCGTGGTGACGTTGTAGTGACCCAGATACCTTTTGAGCAAAACATTGCTAATCCTTTTACAAAAACCCTCACGGCTAAAGTTTTTGAGGGTCACCTACATAGTTTAGGTCTACGGTGTTTGTAAACTAGGACAAGTGGGAGAACTTTTGGGTATATGCCCTAGTTTATTGTATTCATATGTTTATTGTACTCATATGTAATATTAATTTCTCACAGCTAAATTCAGCATCGTTTGATCCTACAAGGAGTTTTAGTCCAAGTGGGAGTTTGATGGATTTTATGTCCTAAAACTCATAGTTTGTAATATCATATTCTTGTTCAATAAAGCTGTTATTGAAAATCTTTAGTAAATTTAAATTCTATATTCATGAATCCAATAAACTAAGGATCCGAGGCTATTAAGTTTAAGTTTGAACTTTATGTACTGACATAAATGTGGATCAAGTTTAAATATATATAGCCAAAATGGTCTATAGTATATGAATAAGGTTGGGCGCCTTATTCTGGGGACACTATGGATGCGGCCCATTTTGTAGTTAGTACAAACGATGTGATCCTAAACCGTCCATGTGGAGACATGAAAATGGGGGCATTCTATGTAAAAAGTTTATATAAGACTGAACCATAAAATAGTCACTTTTTACGTTCTAAATGCCGTTTAATATATAAAACTGACTATTTCGTTAATTGATGACCTAGGTAACTTAATCTTAATCCTGAGCTAACTATGAACTCCTATTCACTCGGAATTATCCTTAGATCTGCATAGGTGAGGGCAACTCATTATTGCTGGCCCAATAAGCCTCCCATTACAGGGGTAAGATCAAGTGGATAGCTAGGAACATAGGGTGCAAAACGGAATTCACTCCTACTCGTTATAAGGATAGTAGATAGGTTGTTCCCTTTAGTACTGAATCCAGGTCTTGAAAGAGGGGCCCCACCCTCTCATTGGCCCGAGAGGGGTTCGGTTTATAGGTTGGACCTTAAACCAATTGTTCATTAGATGATCAGTGGAACTTAAGGAATAAGATGTAGTCTCGGGGGTAAAATAGTTTTTATGACCCAACTGAGATTACGAACAACCTGTGAAGGATTAACTTACTAATCATGGTTATATCAAATGGACACAAATATATCTATAGTGAGTACAACTACGAGACTATAGTGGAATGACCCGTTAGTTAACGAATGTTGATTAGCTCCGTCTAAAGAGTTTAGCCAGCTAATCTCGGATCGTTGGAGTCCATGATCTATAGGTCCGTTAGGTTCCCCTACTAGCTCATATGGAATAAACATAGAACAGTATGATAGAATAATTCGAATTGTTCGAATTAGGTGAAGAGAGAGAAACTAACAAGTATATGTGATATAGTGGTCGGTTTTTTAGTTTACAGATACAATTTTAATATTTAAATGTGATTTAAATATCAAGAATATGAATATGTTCATATTCGGAAGCTCGGAAATAATGGAAATGGTGAAAGATGTAAAAAGTCAAAGAGTTGACTTATGACTTTGGAAAGTCAAACTTTGACCGACCTTATATTCAAATGTGATTTGAATTTCGAGAAAATGAATGCGGATTCATGCTCGGGAGGTCAAAATTAGTCAACACGGAAAAATCATAAAAAGTCAAAATGTTGACTTTTTAGTCAAAATTTGACATTAACCAAATGACTATTTTGCCCTTTGACTAAAGTTAGTGGGAAAATCCAAACTTTTGTTGGATAATTCTACTAACAAAATAGTGGGCTAGATGTTGGCTTATAGTGAAGACATTAAGCCCACTTAGATAGTGAATTCTAGGTGTTGGGATTTTGTGAAGTTTTTTTCATGCAATTTTGCATGGCCCTTTTCTATAAATATGGGCTTGTGTTTTTGGATTAAAGACTTTTGGACTTTTTGCCAAAATAGTTTTCTAAAATAGGTTTAAAAAAAATCCAAACCCAACCCAAATTTCACTCTTCTATTTTCGTTTTTTTTTCTCTCTCTTGGGTTCTTCATCCATCGGGTCCCACAACTCGGTTCTGAGTCCAGAGGATAGTAGGCTCTAATGGTTGTTCGGTTCGTGTTTGAGCGGCGATAGAGGAGTTTCAGGAGCTTCAAAGGTATTATTTCAAAATAACCCTAATTAATTCATTTAGGGTTGCATGTTTATTTTGGGCAATTAGAGTAAAATCGATTCTCATTTACGCTGCGGATGTTGATATTTTCATCATGTCCAGGACATGTTCTCTAATAGAGGTCCCCTCCTTCATCCGCTTCGTGTAAATGTGTTTAATTGCCTCGTGTCTAAGGGACCATGATAGTTGCCCAAACATTTCTCTTAATGAATCTATTATCTCTTTAGTTGTAGCTAAGGATTCATGTTTCTTTGTCAAAACATCAGACATGCTGGCAAGAATGTAAGCACGGGTCTTTTCATTGGCTCTGACCCATCGATCGTATGCTTCCCGAACAATTCGTTTAGCATTTGAGGTTGGGGTTTGAGGACATTCCTCAGTTAAGACAAATCTTAAATTTTCAACTACCAGTATTTTGTTTAGATTTGATTTCCATGCCAAATAATTATCACCGTTTAGTTTCTCGGAAGCTAAGAGTTGAATTGTTGAGCTATTCATGCTGAAAAAGATAAACATATTCTTTTAGAAAAAACTATAATCACAAAGAAACCAATTTAATTTAGCAAAAACTAATAATGTACCCTTCATTATTTTATTTTGCAACGATATTTCAAAATTTTAGAGTAACCTCCACCGAAGGGCAGTCGATTATTCCTCTTTTGAACCAAGACAATCTTGACTAGATGCTAACCCTAGAATAACTCTTTATTCTTATAGCACTTTAGTTATCATTACTTTGGTCGAGAATATACTAACTTCTTAGTAATTCTTGTAAGTGTAACCTTCAATTTTTGGATTGTAGAAACCAGAATCAACTTGCTTTTGAAAGTGGAAAGTCAATATGAAAATTGATCTAAGAGAGCCTATCCAGATTTGGAGTTCGTGGTGTTCCGAATCCTACAATACAACCCTCCGAAGGGAAAGGTCGCTCTAGGGCAGACATGCAGGCACATTATTGGAATCTCATGGTGCGACCTAATGGAAGAGACCGTGGGATATGTTTTTGTTGGATTTTATGTCCTAAAACTCGTAGTTTGTAATATCATATTTTTGTTCAATAAAGCTATTATTGAAAATCTTTAGTAAATTTAAATTCTATATTCATGAATCCAATAAACTAAGGATCCAAGGCTATTAAGTTTAAGTTTGAACTTTATGTAGTGACATAAATGTGGATTAAGTTCAAATATATAGCCAAAATGGTCTATAGTATATGAATAAGGTTGGACGCCTTATTCTGGGGCCCATTTTGTAGTTAGTACAAATGATGTGATCCTAAACCGTTCATGTGGAGACATGAAAATGGGGGCATTCTATGTAAAGAGTTTATATAAGACTGAACCATGAAATAGTCACTTTTTACGTTCTAAATGCCGTTTAATGTATAAAACTGACTATTTCGTTAATATATGACCTAGGTAACTTAATCTTAATCCTGAGCTAACTATGAACTCCTGTTCACTCGGAATTATCCTTAAATCTGCATAGGTGAGGGCAGCTCATTATCGCTGGCCCAATAAGCCTCCCATTTCAGGGATAAGATCAGGTGGATAGCTGGAAACATAGGGTGTAAGACGGAATTCACTCCTACCCGTTATAGGGATAGTAGATAGGTTGTTCCCTTTAGAAAACCCGGACCTAAAGCCCGGACCCGACTCGCATGCTCCACGCGCTTCACCAGACCCAAGACATGCTCAGATTCGACCCGGTTTGCTGCCGCTTGCTCGCGCCCGTGTTTCCCGCCCAGATCCGACCCGGTTCGCTGCCCACCCACGCCCCGCGGCTTCCGTTGACCGCCCCTGCATTAGTTGACCAGCCGGTCCAGACGGTTTGGACCGGT
The DNA here is from genome assembly GCF_027475165.1 of Benincasa hispida. Taxonomy (NCBI): domain Eukaryota; kingdom Viridiplantae; phylum Streptophyta; class Magnoliopsida; order Cucurbitales; family Cucurbitaceae; genus Benincasa; species Benincasa hispida. Next base: position 82,982,140 of record NC_143478.1, on the reverse strand, counting down.
TCAACCTAATTTTTGGAGTTTTTGGGCCGATTCGGGAGTTTTTGGGCCGGTTCGAGTGTTTGAATCTGGTTCGAGAGCATTTTTTGTACTACACCAAATTATTATCGTAATAATTTAGTTGTTAGCTTAATTTAAGAGCCAAAACCAATCCATTTTAGGGTGTTTAATTAATTATGCATGTTGATGTATGTTTTAATTAAATTTTGAATCTTGTTGTGCATATAGTATGTCATATAGATTTAAAATCCCATCATAGATTAACATGTACATGCATTTGATATATGTTATAATTGTTATAATGTATATAGTATGCATGTTAAATTTTTTTAATATAAAGTGTTATATTAAAGCTTGATAATCAAGTATGAATGTATGTTATAGATGTATGATTCTAGGGTTATAATGGTTGTAATTTTATTTTATAATTGTTATAAAATAACCTAGACTTTAAAATCTATAACAAAGGTAAAAGTCGCATGCTCACCTAGGATTAAATTGGTACAATTTCAATCGGCTTTTCTAAAGAGTTAGAATAGGTGGATTACTTGTTAAACAAAGAGTTATTTACTTACCCGGGGAGATCTTGTCTAAGGTTGGGGGTTCTTAAGATGACGGTTTATGGAATACCTCCTACCTGGAGATCAAACTGGCGTCTAAGTCAAATAACCCTAGTTTTAATGAGCATGCGTGAGAGATGTGAGGTAATAAAATTTGTTTATCACCTAGACATCATAGGTTAAAATCCAGTATAAGAGTTATATATGGATCTATCACCTAGACTTAGGATATGTTTAATTTAGCCGAAATATATCTCTAAGAATTTTTTTTATACCCTAAACCGTTATAGAACACTTTAGCTAGAGAGAAGTAGCGTACTTTTAGCTCTAGCGTCCCTAAAAGTTTACATCGTGAGGTCCATGCAGTGCTTTGAGCCATGCTTCGGAGCGGACTCCCTTCGGAGAGTGTTTGCATGGATCAATATCAAGGTGAATAGGGGAAGTAGTTCATAGTAAGTGGGTGAGGGGTATGTAACAACTGATGGAAAAAACAGCATGCGCAGCAGAAATGAGAATCGATTTTACTCTAATTGACCAAAATAAACATGCAACCCTAAATGAATTAATTAGAGTTATTTTGAAATAATAATTTTGAAGCTCCCAAAACTCCTCTATCGCCGCTCGAACACGAATCGGACAACCACTAGAGCTGACCTACTATCTTCTGGACTCAGAACCGGGTTGTGGGATTCGATGGATGAAGAACCCGAGAGAGAGAAAAGATGGAAATAGAAGAAGGGATTTTGGGTTGGGTTTGGGTTTTTCTTTTTTTTAGCCCAATTTTAGAAAACTATTTTGGCAAAAAGTCCAAAATTTTTTAATCCAAAATGACAAGCCCTTATTTATAGAAAAGAGCCATGCAAAATTGCATGAAATAACTTCATAAAAACCCAACACCTAGAATTCACTCAAAGTGGGCTTAATGTCTCCACTATAAGCCAACACCTAGCCCACTATTTAGATAGTCAAAAGTTTGGATTTTCCCACTAACTTTAGTCAAAGGGCAAAATAGTCATTTGGTCAAAGTCAAACTTTGACCAAAAAGTCAACATTTTGATTTTTTATGATTTTTTTTGTGTTGACTAATTTTGACCTCCCGAGCATGAATCCGCATTAATTTTCTCAAAATTCAAATCACATTTGAATATAAGGTCGGTCAAAGTTTGACTTTTCAAAGTCATAAGTCAACTCTTTGACTTTTTACATCTTTGACCATTTCCATTATTTCCAAGCTTCCGAATATGAACGTATTCATATTCTTGATATTTAAATCACATTTAAATATTAACGTTGTATCTCTAAACTAAAAAAGCGACCACTATATCACATATACTTGTCGGTTTCTCTCTCTTCAACTAATTCGAACAATTTGAATTATTCTATCATACTGTTCTATGTTTATTCCATATGAGCTAGTAGGGGAACCTAATGAACCTATAGATCATGGGCTCCAATGATCCGAGATTAGCTGGCTAAACTCTTTAGATGGAGCTAATCAACATTTGTTAACTCGTGAGTCATTCCACTATAGTCTCGTATTTGCACTCCCCTCACTATAGATATATTTGTGTCCATATGATATAACCGTGATTAGTGAGCTAATCCTTCACAGATTGTTCGTAATCTCAATTGGGTCATAAAAACCGTTTTACCCCCAAGACTACATCTTATTCCTTAAGTTCCAATGATCCTCTAATGAGCAATTTGTTTAAGGTTCAACCTATAAACCGAACCCCTCTCGAGCCAATGAGAGGGTAGGGCCCCTCTTTCAAGACCTGGATTCAGTACTAAAGGGAACAACCTATCTACTATCCCTATAACGGGTAGGAGTGAATTCCGTTTTGCACCCTATGTTCCTAGCTATCCACCTGATCTTACCCCTGTAATGGGAGGCTTATTGGGCCAGCGATAATGAGCTGCCCTCACCTATGCAGATCTAAGGATAATTCCGAGTGAACAAGAGTTTCATAGTTAGCTCAGAATTAAGATTAAGTTACCTAGGTCATCAATTAACGAAATAGTCAATTTTATACATTAAACGGCATTTAGAACGTAAAAGTGACTATTTCATGGTTCAGTCTTATGTAAACTCTTAGCATAGGATGCCCTCATTTTCATGTCTCCACATAAACGGTTTAGGATCACATCATTTGTACTAACTACACAATGGGCTGCATTCATAGTGTCCCCAGAATAAGGCGCCCAACCTTATTAATATACTATAGACCATTTTGGCTATATATATTTGAACTTGATCCACATTTATGTCAGTACATAAAGTTCAAACTTAAACTTAATAGCCTCGGAATCTTAGTTTATTGGATTCATGAATATAGACTTTAAATTTACTAAAGATTTTCAATAACAGCTTTATTGAACAAGAATATGATATTACAAACTACGAGTTTTAGGACATAAAATCCAACAGGTACGTATAATTCACCGCATCCACTAACTAAGCATCACAAGGCACTCCCTACTTTTAATAACTTCTTCAAATTTTGAAAGCCTTAAAGTTTATTTTGTGCAAACCTTCGCGCAAATGTTTGTTATTGCATTCCTGTAAGTTTGTTTTTTGCTTTGCGGTGAGAACATTGCCAACCTCTAAGTTTGGGGTGGCAGCGGTCTTGGAGAATTGCGTTCATTACATTGCGGTCATTTCTATCAAAAAAAAAAAAAAACAGAGAGAATTTTGAGAATAACAACTCCATTGTCAACGCAATGGGAAAACCCATGTTGATAAGAGTTAAGTTGTGAAAAGCACTTACCCATAGTTGGATGTCCTCATGACACACGTGGAGGCAAGCTAAAACGAAGGTAAGTCGTCAAGATCAACGCATAAGCGCAACTCCTCTGTCCAGCGCAAGCCAAATCAAGCAAGACAAGAGTTGAGTTAATATGGAATGCAACCAAAGTTGGATGCCCGCATGACACACGTGGGGGTAAGCCAAAACGAGGAGCGTAACCAGGTTCAACACTGCATTCTAATAAGTAATCGCAAATTTTTTTTGAAGTGTTTTGAACGAACGCATTCTCAAATGCTAAACGCAAAGTTGCGGTGATTGAATAATAAGTTTTTGAGCAAAGGCTTTCCAGATTTAAACTTAGAAAAGATCTTTTTGAAGAAGCAGCCAAAGTGGAGAAGAGCATTGCGGCGATGGTTAGAGGTATGAGTAAATTATATTCTGAGAGGATGTGACCGCATCCATAGAAACCTGTAATGTGATCATGGAAACAGTGAACAAAGAAGAAAAAGTGAATTTGAATGAAGAGAGAAAAGCACAAAAAGTTTCCTTGGAACAACCACCTACCATGGAATTAAAGACTCTGCCAAGTCATCTAAAGTATGTTTTCCTGGGAAAAAAAATGAAACTTTGCCAGTGATAATTTCCTTTGCGCTACAACAAGAACAAGAAAATGCGTTGCTTAGAATCCTAAAGAAGTACATAAAAGCAATAGGGTTGACACTAGCAGACATAAGAGGAATACCCAACATACTGCATGCACAGGATTGTAGGATTGTATCAATTGCAGCAGAAGCATAAGGATCATCTAAGTATTCAAATTCACTAATTTTGGCATAATATGAAGCATGCTTCTACAGAAAAAATGGGTTTCAAGACATACCTCATGTAGAACTTCTTCAAAGCTTCTTCTTCAGCTGCAATCTTCTCCATATCTTGTTGTAGAGCACCTTAAGATCTTCCTCACTATTCTCTTGGTGCTCTAGATTGAGTTGTGGGACTCAAAACAAGCTTGAATCAAGGGATGAAGGAGAAAAGCTCATTGCAGTAACCTTATTGAAGAACCATTCTTCAAACCGAATTTTCTCTAAAAATTCTGTAGATTACAAGCCTGATTTTTACTCCAATCTTCTCATTATATTGCAGATCAACATGCAAAGAGAAGAGCTACATGAGTTGCAACTCATGCTTGGAGAAGACAAGACAAATGGTTGCTTCATGTGTGAGCTACTTCAAAGATGGATAATGGAAAAACCCATTTTTCCATTTGTGTTTTAGTTTTCTTTTCCTTTTTTAATTTTATTTAAAAATAAAATTTTGATTTAAAAAATCTATTTGATTTTAAAAATGAAAAATTAATTAATTTCATAAATTAATTATTAAATAAAACTTAATTAATTTAATATCAAATATTAAATTAATTTTAACACATATCCCATCTTTATATATTTAAATATATAAATTCTCATATTTCGTTTAATTCTAAAATTAAACATAATTATATCTTATATAATCACTAATTCCCTTAATTCTAATTTGAACGTTTCAAATTAACTTATCATGCTATTCTAGAGCTAGTCCGTTACGAGCTAGTAGGGGGACCTCACGGACCTACAGATCATGGGCTCTAATGATCTGAGATTAATTGGCTAAACTCATTAGACCAAATTAATCTCCATTCATTAACTAATGGGTCACTTCACTAAAGCCCAGAGTTTCACTCCCCTCACTGTAGATATATTATGTCCACATGATTTAACCATAATCAGCAAGTCGTCCCTTCATAATTTGTTTGTAATAACGGCTAGGTCAAATATCTGTTTTACCCCCGAGATTACGTCTTATTCCTCAAGTCCCTACTGATCCTCTAATGAACAACTGGTTTGTGATCTAATCACTAAACCAAACTCTCTTAGCCCAGTGAGAGGGTGAGGCCCCTTATTCAAGACCTGGATTCAGTACTTGAGAGAACAACCTTTCTCCTTTCCTTAAATCGGGTAGGCGTGAACTCCGTCTTGCACCCTATGTCCCCAGCTATCTATCTAGTCTTACCCCTGAAATGGGAGTCTTATTGAGCCGGCACTGTTGAGCCAGCCCTCAACTATGCAAATCTAAGGGCAATCCCGAATAAACAGGAGTTCATAGTTAGCTCAGGATTAAGATCGAGTTACCTAAGTCATCTAGGTGAAATAGTCAGGCTTAAACAGTAAACAATGTTATAAAGTAAGAGTGACTTATTTCTTGATCCTGATCTTATGCAAACTCATTGCATAGGACGCCCCCACTTCTCATTTCATAACATGTGCGGATTAGGATCACATCATATATAGCACTTTACAGATCTTTGTAACAACTACAAAGTAGGCCGCATCCAATAGTGTTACTAGAATCAGAAACCCAACCTCATTCATGTACCATAGATCATTTTGACTATTTACTCGAACCCGATCCACTCTTATGTCTCAACATAAAGTTCAAGTACTCATACAATAGTCGTGGGTCTTAGTTTATTGGATTTAGACTTTCATACAATTTATGAGATCAATAACAAGTATATTGATAATAGAAAATGTTTATCATTTTACAAACTGCGAGTTTTTAGGACATAAAACCCAACATAGGATACGTCTCGAAGAAAACCAAAAAAGGTCTATCGAACCTCAACGTAGACTAAACCCTGCGATGAAGGAGGTTGTGAAAAAGGAGATAATTAAATGGTTGGACGCAGAAATTATATACCCAATCGCCGATAGCACGTGGGTCAGCCCCGTGCAATGCGTGCCCAAGAAAGGAGGAATGACGGTAGTTCCAAATGCAAACAATGAATTAATACCAATGAGAACCGTCACTGGTTGGCAGATTTGCATGGACTACTGCAAACTCAATGCGGCGACAAAGAAAGACCATTTCCCCTTGCCTTTTATTGACCAGATGCTAGACTGCCTAGCAGGGAATGATTACTTCTCTTTTCTGGACAGGTACGCGGGCTACAGCCAAATAATGATCGCTCTTGAAGACCAAGAGAAAACCACATTCACCTGCCCATAGGGGACGTTTTCTTTTCGCTGCATACCATTCGGATTATGCAATGCGCCAAGCACGTTTTAGAGGTGCATGATGGCTATCTTCTCCGAGTATCTAGAGGATTCAGTGGAAATTTTTATGGACGACTTCTCGGTTTACGGGGAAACATATGAAGTTTGTCTGAACAACTTGGAGAATATACTAAGGAGATGTGAAGAGACAAATCTTGTGCTGAATTGAAAGAAGTGCCACTTCATGGTAAATGAAGGTATTGTGCTCAGGCACAAAGTTTCTAAGGAAGGGCTGTAGGTGGATAAGGCGAAGATTGAGGCCATTGAAAAGCGTCCACCTCCAACAAATGTGAAAGCTGTCAGGAATTTCCTAGGACATGCAGAATTGTACCATCATTTTGTGAAGGACTTTTTGAAGATTGCTCGACCACTGAGTGCGTTGCTGGAGGCCGATAGAATGTTTAACTTTGATACATATTGCCTCAGCGCATTCAAGATACTGAAGAACACATTAACTACCGCGCCTGTGTTGATCGCACCTGACTGGACAAAGCCATTTGAGCTAATGTGCGATGCTAGCGGGTATGCGATGGAGGCGGTGCTAGCACAGAAGAAAAAAACAATGCTACACCCCATCGCATATGTGAGTAGAACACTGAACCCTGCCCAAGGAAATTACACTACCACTGAAAAAGAACTTCTTACGGTGATCTTTGTGCTGGAAAAATTTAGAGCCTACTTGCTGGGATCCAAAGTGATAGTTCACACTGACCACTCGGTAATCAAATATTTAATGACCAAGAAATATGCAAAGCCAAGGTTAATTTGATGGGTTTTCCTCCTCCAAGAATTCAACATGGAAATCATTGACCACAAGGGGACGGAGAACCAGGTTGTGGACCACCTATCAAGATTAGAGAATTCGGAAGTAGACCGCAACCAGATGGAGTTGAACGCATCCTTTCCAGATGAGCAACTATTCAAACTTGAAGAATTACCTTGGTATGCAGATGTGGTCAATTATTTTGTCTATGAACAATTCCCCGAAAATTACACAGCCCACCAAAAGAGGCGGCTTATGCATGAATGTAAATCATACTATTGGAACGGGCCAAATCTGTACAAAAGGGGGTCAGACCAGATCTTGCGTCTATATGTACCAGAGACTGCTCATCAGCACATACTATCCCAATGCCATGACTCACCTTATGGTGAACACTTTGGAGGTCAACACACAACAACAAAATTGTTACAAAGCGAGTATTTTTGGCCGACGCTATTCAAGGATGCGAGAGACTATTTTATGAGATGTGACAAGTGCCAACGCACAGGAAACATTTCATGGAAGAATGTGATGCCAATGAATATTATATTAGAATTGGAACTCTTCGACGTGTGGGGCATAGACTTCATAGGACCATTTCCACCATCAAATGGTCACAGGTACATTTTGTTGGCCGTCGATTATGTCTCCAAGTGGGTTGAAGCGGTATCATGCGTTGCAAGCGATGCGATGATAGTCTCCAAATTCTTGCGAAGAAACATCTTCACTCATTTTGGCACCCCACGTGCCATAGTCAGCGATGAAGGCTTCCACTTTGTCAATGGTGTCATCAACAAACTGTTGCTTAAGTACAATATCCACCATAAGGTCGCCACCGCATACCATCCACAGACAAACAGTCAAGCCGAGGTGTCTGATAGGGAAATCAAATTGATCCTAGAGAAGGTGGTGAATCCTTCATGCAAAGATTGGGCCATGAAGCTGGACATACAGGACCGCCTATAAAACATGACTGCCTATAAAACACCTATAGGCATGTCCCCGTATGCGCTGGTGTTTGGGAAGGCATGCCACTTACCGCTGGAATTGGAGCACAAAGCACTGTGGGCAGTGAAGAAACTCAATTTTGATTTGAAGACTATAGGGGAGGCAAGAAAACTTCAGTTGCTCGAGCTAGACGAATGGAGAATCCAAGCATATGAAAATGCCAAGATCTACAAGGAACGTACAAAACGCTGGCATGACAAACGACTATGCGAAAAGAATTTCCAGGTTGGACAAAAGGTCTTGTTATACAATTCTCGGCTACGACTTTTTCCTGAAAAATTAAAGTCACGCTGGTTTGGACCATTAATAATCAAAGAATTATTCCCACACGGTGCGGTCGACTAATGAAGAAGGGATCCGCGCATTCAAAGTCAATGGGCGAAGAGTCAAGATGTATCACGGAGGCGACTTTCATCGCGAGAATACCTCCGTGGACCTGAGGAATCCTGACTGAAAAAGAAACGAGTAGTCCCTGTGTTGTTATGCAACACAAACTCATCAGGGATGCATTTTTTTGAAGTATCTTTTTGATATCTTTCTTTCATGAACTTACTTTACCTTTTTTTGTACAAACACTACTCTTTGAAATTTCCAACTCTGTCTTTCATAATTTTTACCCTCTTAATATTTAGCAATGATTGTAGTGAACGATTGCGGTGGAGCTACGTGATAATCAAAAAACGTGACAAATTCGATTAGCCCATCGCAATCGAGGAATCAACTTGCCGTAGAGAAGGATGCGATCACAGATGATGCGGGCAACAGAGCAAATTTGATGGTTGTATCTTTCTTTGACTTTTTATTCCAAATTTTGCTCTCTCACATCTCATTTTAACGTTGCTAATTTTATCATTGCATCCTCTTTAGTTTGACGCAATCATTGAATGTTGATTACTTTATTCAGCCACCACATTTTTTTTTCCGTACCAATTATGATTTCAATGATGAAACTCATGCCTTTATTTCTCATCGCATGTACTAGAATCAACTTAATTTAAGGACGGTCAATTCATGAAACATTTCTAAAAGTTAGTGGTCCACCAGCTTTCTTTCAAAATGATTTTTATGAAACTTCCTAACAGCATTGATGACATGCAAAAATGCATGTCATCTTAGGCATTTTACTTAGAATTATGAAGGTTGTTAAGCAGAATAAACAACAATTATGCTAGGAATTCATGAGAAAATGAGCTTGCGTCGTTTAGCATTAAAGAATCTTGGCTAACCCCGTTATTATGCGTTCAATGTTCTATTTTTGTAGCTAATGCAGGAAGTGGATGCAACCGCGGAAACTGGACCACCGCATAGACGATCGCATGCAGAGAAACTCTCCATCGCAAAGGCAAATGCGTTCAATCAACGCATGGATGTTGCGGTAATCAGCCGCATGCGTCCATCACATGGGAGTTGCGCTCATCAAGCGATTGTGGTCATCATGTAGAGTGTGGTATTAAGCGAATGCGGTCATTGAATGATTATGGCTATGAGATAACGCATGCTAATGGGATCAACGCAAGGTTGATGGAATGAACTCATCAATGCATCTACCTTGAGAAAATCAAAAGCTGATGTTGACATTTCACCTACCATGCCGTTAGCGGCAGAGGTTCAAAAAGGACTAAACACATCGAATGTCAGAATCAGAGCAGTCCATTAATGCTATCAACAATCCAGGCTCTATATAAAGAAGTCGATGAGTAAAAATTCAAGTTATCCAAGATTTTTGCCGGAGGTTCGCCTAGGGTGGATCCTTGTGATCCAGATAAATGCGTGAGAGGAAGCTTGAGAGTTCTTCACCTCCTTCATCCATTCCGAGTGACGAACGAAACCTTCGACCGGAGCTAGATCTCAGGAGAGTCAGCTCCATCGCCCATCCATGGCACTACTGGCAGCCTTGACGCACATCCGCTGGAAGCAAGCCTTTGCTTCCAGCTGGTCATTTCATTTTCACTTCTTTTTCTTATACTGTATTGTACCTTTTAGAATTAAGGAATTAATAAATTTTGTGTGCAATACATTTCTATATTTCCTTCAACTCCCACTCCATCTTCTTTACTTAGCATCTTTACCATCATTGCATCACTTAGTGAGATTGCTTAAGTATCGCATACTTAGTCATGTGGATTAGGGATATAAAGCATGTAGCAAACCACTGGAAGGTGTACGTTGCATGAGTGTGTGAAGAAACCTTATTTGCTTAGTGTGAAGCTAACCAACACTTGTCTATGAGTGAATTCAACAACAACTAACTGCCCGAGAGGGTAAGTGGTTGGTCGCATTAATTAATGTAAGCATTGTTCACTAGAGATAGGAATAATTTTACGTTAGCCAAGTTCATGCAGTTACCTTGTCCTATGAGCGTATCATTCATCATTTAGGCATACTTGGGAGAGTAGTCTAAAACTCAAATCTAAGACTTGGAAGAGCGGATTGGAACACATAGGCAAGAATGGGTATCTTAGAGATAAGCTCTGTTTGCTTTCACACAGCATATGCACCCTACAGATAGGATTTTGCATGCGTTCAGGAAGTAGGATAAGGTGTGATATGCCATCACGTTCATGCGACGAGAGCTCATGAACAGGTTATAGGGGTTTAGGCTGGCATAGGCTTCTCGGCAATATCGCATATACACCGCATACGTCCTAGAGTTAGGCTCAAGTGTGTGTAGCATAATTGCATGGCTTACATTGACTAAGATTGCTCTTATGGTCACTCTTAAGTATTGCAATGAAGACATCTCCGCATTTGATCTATTTCTCCATTCATTTGTTTCATGTCAAGAGTTGTCGTGACTCTACCTCTCATGCATATTCTCATTGCGTTGTTTGTTAGCTAGGAGTAGGAGTAGAGTTAGCTTAGAAACCTTCCCATCCATTCTTTTATTCAAACCGCCGCATGCACATTATTGCATTCATTTTGCTACAAGTCCCTGAGTTCGACCTCGGATCACCCGAGAAATTTTCATTCGCGTTATACTTGGCATGAGCACAAGAAAACTTGTGACAGGATGCATGGTCATCGTATACATTCGTTAACGCATAGTCATTCCAACGCATGACCATCGACGCATGACTATCAACGCATACCTTAAGAACATGCATCGCATATTGCATCCAAGGGATTTTAGTTATCGAGTAATTTGACATCTAATTTACCATCATCAAGTTTTTAAAAACTTGTAATAATAAATTTAATTGTTGTTATGCTATGACTCAAGTTGACGTCTAATTTACCGTCATCTGAGTAGAGTTGGAGTGAAAAGATAGTGTAAAAGGCCACGGGAAGCAAGAAATTGCTACCGGGCTTCTTATCTCTACATTCTATTATTATTCTGTATTCTGCATTTAATCTATAGACAATGGAAATCTCATTTCAACTTGTGTTCAATCTTTCCATACTTTGCATGAGTAGCTAAATTTCCGAATGTGTTGAGAAGTACCTAACTAGCATGACCTAAGATCTTCACTTTATGCGATCATCTTGTCTTATGTATGCGTCATTCACCCTTTAGAGATGCTCGGAAGAGTGGTCTAAAGATAAAATCTAGGCTTAGGAGAGTTAGATTAGAATCTAGGCTTGAGAGAGTCAGATTAGAATCGCATAAGCAAGAGATAGAAACTTAGGGATAAGTTCTGTTTGATATTACGCATCGCATACACCCTAGAAATACGATATGATAGTATGCGGTCACCTTGTGTATGTATGCAACATTCATCATCGCGTAGACAAGAATAGAGGCTTAAACATAAGTCCTATCGACATTATCATATACATCGCACGCGTCCATGAAATAGGAACTATGGCATTTGCATTGAGAGATGACATGTTGTTGTGTGTGTGTAGCATGGTCGCATAACTTGAACGCAATCTTAGGAAGTGTTAGCTAAATCCCTTCTCAACCCGTTCATTGCATACTCATTGTAATTCTCGATTTCATCAACTCTTTACTTGAATCCGTCACATAGGAAATATACTTAAACAAAACACCATCCAACTTATTTGTTTTTGCCATCGCAAAGGAATCACATTTACTGTCGCATAGTAACTCAGTAGTTCCTGTATTCGACCCTGGACTTATCAGGAAACCTAGTGAGATTTATACTTGGGTTTTACTAGGAAAACTGGCATGTGCAATGCATAACTCATCACCGCAAATATACACCATAATCGCATAACATTTACAACACATCAATGTTCCTCATTGGGCATTTTTCTGACATATGCCCCTTCTGACCACATAAAAAACAAACTCTAGTACCAGCCATACAACGCCCCAAATGACGTCTACCACAGGTTATACAAATCGGCTTATCTTTCTACACAGTTACGGCTTGAGAGCCCTGTTGTCCCTACTGACGTGGAGCATTAACTGCATTCTAGTTCCTTTGCTAAGGCTCAGAAGCCCTTGCCTCAACCTTCCTTTACTGACCTACAGAGGTCCCAATTCTAAGTGACTTCCTATACTCTTCTCCCTCCTAGGAGTCAGCATCAATCCTCACGGTAGCCCTTATGTCTTGAGGTCTAAGGCATGTACCATACCTCGCAATCCACTCCTCAGACCTTGGATGAACCTCTCTATCCTTGCGCCTCGGTGGCTACTAGCTCAGGGGCAAAGTAGGATAGCTTATCAATTTCCTGCTCTTATTCCTCCACCGACATAACCCCTTGTTTCAAATTCAAGAACTCTACCTGCTTATTGTATCGGGTTTTGGCTGAAAAATACTTCTCATAAAAATGCTCCTTAAACTGCTCCCAGGTTGTAAGTCCCCTATTAGTATCAATCATTTTCTCCACTAAACGCCGCCAAATCTGTGCATTGCCAGTTAGCATAAAAGCTGAACATTGGAGCTTATGCTCTTTCGGGCACCTCATAAAACAAAAAATCGTCTCGATCGAGGATAACCACATCTCTGTTTTAGTGGGATCCCTCAATGATCCATCGAAGGAGCGAGGGTCAAACTTCCTAAAATCTCTCAAGTGTTTAGCCTCAAGAGACAGGTTCTGCATGTCTCGATTTTGTGATCGGGTCTGCTACAACTGTTGATATGGCACTTTTCCTTCTGAGCCTGGAACTGAGCAGCCTGTTCTGCCATCGTATTACAGACCAACTCTGTAGTCTTTCCATCAAGGAGGATGTAATGGTTTCCCCAATTTTTGCCTCAATTGCCTTCTCATCCACTTGAGTAATAGGTGGATTCGGAGCTGTCAGAATGGTCTAGCTACCATCGACTTCCTCTTCCTGCACCTCTGAAGGGGGAGGATTCTGAACTTGTGGATGTTGCACTTAAGGGTCATGAACCCCTCATCGAACCATCTTTCTTGCTCTAAGCTTAGGTGCTATGTTCTGTCATGAACTTACAAATCATCTCTCTATCTTTGGGTCTTTCTCAAAAAGACATACTACGGAAATATTACATCACTAATCTCATGTATGTACTAAAAATTTTCATTAGTACAACATACCTGGTGATGACAAGGAATTCATTACTAGGCAACAATGACTATCTAGATAGTAAGTCAATCTTTAGTACCCAAAACATGGGCTCTGATACCAATTGTAATGACCTGACTCCCTAGGACTCAAGCTAGGCCATTACTAAACACATGCATGCATGGAAGTTGAAACGACATTCTTTTTATAGTGAAATAAATGTTAAATAAATTAGGTAAATAAAAAGGTTTGCATTAAATTCAAATATTTAAAATCAAAGGATAAGGTACCCATAAATCATAAATGGAAACAAATAAGTCTGAAAACAAAACTTAAACAATAGTCCCAAATCTCAAAACTAAAAAATTTAAAGCATAAAAGAAATATTAAAATATGAGCGGAAGCATTTAAACTAGTCCCAGTGGCTCAATCACAGATTCCGCTTGTCAATCTCTAGTGCATCTCTACCCTTACTTGAAACAACAACATGAGAAATGATGAGTAAAAAATACTCAGTAAGTAACCCCACTACTGAGGCCAGACTAGACATCTATGTCCTATAGATGCCTTCCTCTGGTGGGGCATAAATGCCCTCTCTAGTCCCCATGGGACACATATCAATATGCAAAACTGACCTCTCATCCTACTGTAGTTAAGTGTACCCACTACCTCTAGTAAGTCCTGAAGGAAATCAGACATAAAGGAAAGTGGTTTCCCATTTTTGAAAAAAAAAAAAGGAGTTTTACAAAAGTTTGAAAAGAAATTTTGAGTTTTCTCTCCGGCGAAAAGAAACTCACGGAAGTCGTCAAGTAAATACAGATTTACTAAACGACAGTTGGACGAGCTAAACGATCGTGCAGGTGCAAGCTAGATGATCATGCAGTGTTTACTAAACGATCGTATAGCTTTGCTAGATGATCGCTGGCCCAAGGTAAACAATCGTGTAAAGTCTGTAGGCGACAGACCGAGCTAAACAATAGAGCTAAACGATCACATAGCTTTTGCTAGACGATCGCATAGTTTTATCTAAACGATTGGACATCGATCTATACGATAGGTCTCTGACTTTTCCCATTTGCCCAGTCATGTACGCGATCATTGTTTCCTCCGTTCCTTTGCTTCACACCATGTCTGAACAAAGCTCACCCTTTGGATTCTCACACCGAGAATACCAAAGTCGCATTGTTGGTGGTGTCAGACTCAATCGACACCATCGAGGTTTTCCGGAGGTCGTTCGTGGTACTGCGGAAGCCGTTCGCGGTTGTGGAGGAGTTTGTGACTGAGGAGATTGTTTAAGACGAGAGCGAAGTGTTCGTGCTGTGTTGCAGTCATGTAGATCGAGCCCTTATGGTTGTTGTTGTTCGATCAGAGTGCGCATCGAAGCGTGGAGACGCTTTTGCCATTGTTAGTACAATTTTCCCTCTGTACATTTGTTGTTTCATGCTGTAATTTCTCTGTAAATTGTATAACCGCTTGTATTGAAGTCGACTGTAAATGATTTGTTGATTCATGATTGTAATTTGGAATAGTCTTGTTCTGCTACTCACAGAAATTTCGAGTTTCGATTTCCTTCAATTGGTATCAGAGCCAAGTTCTCTGATATTCCAAATTACATATATGAATCGAACGGTTTTTACAGTTGCGGTGGGTTTCTACATTTGTAATTAACTGTTTTTTGCATTTGTGGATGATTTGATGAATGTTTCGGGTTTAAATTTCCTTTTTGTTAAAGCTTTCGTTATTACAAAGTGTTAATTGTAAGGGCCCCTGTGTTTTTGGGCAAAATTAATTTTATAATCGAGTCTGTAATTCAAAAATTTCGAGTTCGTCGAGTCGTTCGTGATGAAGCTTCGGTGCATGGCGATGCAGTTCTCAACGAAGAAGAAGATCAAGTGTTGATCGGATTGTGTAGCCTCAGGTAAATGATCATAGGGATTTTGCTAAGCGATCGTTTAGATATTTTTTTTTTTATAGATGATCGTGTAGTATTATCTAATCGATCGTTTAGCTAATGCTAAGCGATGGGGTAAATCGTTTACCATATTGTGTAGCGTTGGTTGCGTGATCACGTAGGTGCTAGAGGTAGGCGATCATAGTGGGAGAATGCGATGCTCGTCGTTTAGAAGATGGCGTGCGCTAGACGATCGTGTAGTTAGCAAGCTTTATCGCTTAGTTACTACCTATGCGATCGTGCATATGCGATACGGAGACACTAGCTAAGCGATCGCTTAGGCGATGGTGCTTCGCGGCATCGTAGTCGCTTAAACGATCGCAGAAGGCGGACGTTGTGCGGAGCGCGCTAAGCGTTCGTGTACTTCAGGCTTCATCACTTAGTAACGGTACAAGATCTTGTAGTAATAACTAAACCATCGTTTGGATTTTTCAAGACGATCGTATAGTAATGCTAAACGATTGTTTACCTTGAGCCACCGATCGTCTAAGCGATCACTTAGTAAAAGTACACGATCGTCTTGTAATATCTAAACGATCGTTTAACTCTGGGAGCGCTGGTAAGCGATAGAGCAAAGAGTTTGTTTTATCGTGTAGACGATCGCGGGATGCTTAGTACATGATGGATGGTTGGAGAAGCGTTGCTTTGTTGACCGATTCAAGACCCGGTTCGCCTGTTTGAACCGGAGACTCCTTGTCTTTGTATTAGTTAGCTTTTTTTTTTGTGTTTTAAGGAAATTTTACCCGGTTCATCAAATTTTATTGCTTATACATGTGATGTATGGTGCTTATATGTCAAAGTGTTTGTCATATAGTTAAAACCCACCTTAGGTTGTGCAATTATTCATGCATCATGTATTATAAATGTTATAATCTTGCATTAAGAAATTACTTGAAAGTATGTGCATGCATCATGAAATATAAAGAGTTATATTTTGCATGCAGTGAGCATTATCATGCATCATCTTTTTATTATAAGTGTTATAGTCTAAGGGTGAATGGAAGCATGTTTTGCTTGTTTTATTACTGTTTTGTAATATAAAAGAAGTAGCAATGAATGGACAATGAATTGAGCATGACACTTAGGCCGTTTATAAGTGTTATGAATGCCTTGAATGTGTTAGCTTCGCATTGTTGTGGTTGTTTCCATTTATAAGTGTTATAAAGGAAATTGGACCTAAAAATCAATAATTCAGAGTTGCATGTGGACTTAGGGTGAACTCAAGTTTTTAAAAGGGTTTTTAAATTGGATTGAGATATACCTAAGTTCTAGTGGTTCTAAAGAGTTTAGTAACCTAGATTAATCTTTTTAAATCGGTTTAATAGAATTAAATTGGTTGGAATAAAGGATTAAATTTGTTGTAAACCTATCTATAAGGGACCTTTTATCTAAGGCGGGTTCTCTCTAGGCTGGGGTTCTTGAGTTGACGGAAACGTAACACCCCTACCTGGGAACCTACCTGGAAAGGTGAATTAGATAGATTTTCAACAAGCATGCGACGTTTTGGTCAATGACTTTGTTAAAGATTTTAATGGATGATTATCAAAAAGTTGTTCAACTATCCAAGGTAAAAGTTACTCTTGGGAAAACCTAAAAGTCACTTATTAAAATCCTTAGCCGTGTTTTTTCTAAGTAAACTAAACCCTAGGTTATAAAATACTCAGTGAGAGGAGAAGCCATATCAGATATGTCTATGATTCCACTCACGTTTCTTCCTGTATGTTCACACCGTGAGATTCATGCTTGGTCTCGAGATGCCTCAGGATGCATCCCCCTTCGGATGGTGTTTGCATGAGTCAATATCAAGGTGGACGGAGAGAGTATTTATAGTAAGTGGGTGAAGAGTGTGTGCCAACACGTCCTATGGTCTCTGTCATTGGTTCACACCGTGAGATCATTCTGTGCACCCTCGAGTTGCCTTCGATGCAGCCCCCTTCAGATGGGTTTTATGCAGTTGGTCAATATCAGGTGAACTCTAGAAATGGATAGGGTCGGTTTAGGTTTTTCCCCAATCGAATTTTTTCCCTTCGGATTGGCCTTTTGGGATGGACCTCTAGGGCTTAAAATGGCGGGTCACACTTACGGGAGATTGTTAAGTAAGTTAATTATCTCTTAGCCAAATCAATGATGGCTTGTCGTTATAGGAACAAGAGTTGTTCTAGTATTAAGGACTGGATGAGATCTTCTCAATTCAGAGGAGGGACACTTTTGTCCTAAACCTTTGAAGCATCATTTCGAAACTAGATGTCACATGGGGTTCATGTTAGTTTTGCTAAAACCTTATTGGATGTTGTTTTGTTTTACAACAGGTGTTTGCTTAAAACCTAACGTAGGTCAATGTGTTTTTCTTTTCAGCAACTCATTAGTATTTCCGTTTAAAGTTTTAAAAAATGACCAATTTATTACAGTGGAAAGAATCGTGTGAAATGTATTTCGTGGCAAACGACCTCTATCCCACTACTCTCCAGAAGAAGAGACAGGACAATAAATATGATTTATTGGTCTTAGAGACATGTCTAGTAGAGAATGATGATTATGCCTGGATCCTTGATTCAGGTGCTATCAATCATATTAGTTTCTCTTACTAAGGATCTAGTTCCTGGCAAACGTTGCCACAGAGAGAGATGACTCTTCTAGTCGGTAATGGTGAGGTTGTTTCAATTGTTGCTGTAGGTAGGCTGAAGTTATTTGTTGAAAAGAATCGTTATCTGTTACTGGATAATGCTTTTGTAGTTCCTCATTTTAAGAAGAAGTCAATCTCGGTTTCTTGTCTCATTGAGCAAGGCTATACCGTCTCCTTTTCTGAGAATAAAGTGTTTATTTTCAAGAATGGAAAGGAGATTGGTTATGGTTCAATGGAAAATAACTTATTATGTACTAAGGTCGTTAGTCATAAAAGCCTTGTTTAACACTGAAATGTTCAGTATAGCAACAACAGCTAAAAGACCAAAGGTTTCTCCAAAGGAAAACAACCATTTTTGGCATCTAAGGTTAGGTCACATCAACCTCAATAGGATTGAGAAGTTGGTGAAAAGTGGACTTCTAAAGAGTTTAGAAGAAAACTCCTTGTCGATATGTGAATCATGCCTAGAAAGCAAGATGATCCAACAACCTTTTACTGGAAAAGGTTACAGAGCCAAGGAAGCCTTGAAGCTTGTACATTCAGACCTCTGTGGTCTAATGAATGTTAGAACTCGAGGTGAGTATGAATATTTCATCTCTTTCATAGATGATTATTAAAGGTTTGGGCATCTCTTCCTAATTCAACGTAAGTCTGAAGCTCTTGACAAGTTCAAGGAGTATAAGGCTGAAGTTGAAAACTTGTTAGGTAAGAAAATAAAAACACTACGATCTGATCATGGTGGAGAGTATATGGACCTCCAATTCCAGAAATATATGATAGAACATGAGATTGCGTCCCAACTCTCGGCCCCAAGTACACCTCAGCAAAATGGTGTATCAGAAAGAAGAAATGGGACCTTATTAGACATGGTTCGGTTTATGATGAGTTATGCACATCTTTCAGACTCGTTTTAGGGTTATGCAGTGCAGACTACATGTTATATCCTGAACAACGTTCCCTCAAAAAGTGTTTCTGAAACACCTATTGAGTTATGGAGAGGCCGTAAAGATAATTTACGCCACTTCAGGATTTGGGGCTATCCAACACATGTGTTAGTGACTAACCCAAAGAAGTTAGAACCGCGTTCGAAGGTTTGCCTCTTTGTGGGCTACCCCAAGGAAACGAGAGGAGGATACTTCTATGATCCAAGTGAGAATAAAGTGTTTGTTTCTACTAATGTTATCTTCTTAGAAGAAGATCACATGAGGGATCATAAGCCGAAGTAAGCTTGTTTTACGTGAGATCTCAAGTGAGACTGAGACTATTGAGAGTTCAACAAGAGTTGTTGAACAGGCCGATAGATCAACAAGAGTTGTTGAGGTTGGGACGCCTAGTCAACAGCTTAAGAGTTGAGACTGCCTCGACGTAGTGGGAGGGTTATGAACCCACCGGATTGCTACATGGGTTTGACTGAAGCCCAAAACGTCATTATGAATGATGGGGTCGAGGATCCGTTGTCTTTTAAGAAAGCAATGAAGGATGTTGACAAAAATGAATGGGTTAAGGCCATGAACCAGGAAATGGAGTCTATGTACTTTAATAACGTCTGGGAGCTTCTTGATCCACCTGATGGGGTCAAACCTATTGAGTGCAAATGGATCTATAAGCGAAAGAGAGGTATAGATGGAAAGGTGCAAACCTTTAAGGCTAGACTCGTGGCAAAGGGTTATACCCAGGTTGAGGGAGTTGACTATAAGGAAATTTTCTCACCTGTTGTCATGCTAAAGTCTATCAAGATTCTCCTGTCCATAGCCACATTTTATGATTATGAAATATGGCAAATGGACATCAAAACTGCCTTTCTGAATGGTAATCTTGAGGAGACCATCTATATGACTCAACCAGAGGGGTTCGTAATTCTAGATTACGAGTAAAGAATTTGCAAGCTTAATAGGTCCATTTATGGGTTGAAACAAGCATCTCGATCTTGGAACATCAGATTTGACACTGCTGTCAAGTCGTTTGGTTTTGACCAGAACGTTGATGAGCCTTGTGTTTACAAGAAGATCATTAACAACTCAGTAGCTTTCCTAGTACTGTATGTAGATGATATCCTACTCATTGAGAATGATGTAGGATATCTGACTGACATTAATAGTTCGCTAGCTGCCTAGTTCCAAATGAAAGATTTGGGTGAGGCACAGTATGTTATCGGGATTTAGATCATTCGGGATCGCAAGAACAAATGATTAGCCCTGTCTCAGGCATCGTACATTGATCAAATGTTGATCAGGTACAGGATACAGGATTCCAAGAGGGGTTTGATACCTTTCAGGCATGGAATCGTTCTATCTAAGGATCAATGTCCTAAGACACCTCAAGAGGTTGAGGAGATGAGACAGATTCCCTATGCTTCTGCTGTAGGAAGCTTGATGTATGCAATGTTATATACCAGACCCGACATTTGCTATACAGTAGGGATTGTCAGTTGGTATCAATCCAATCCAGGATTTGATCACTGGACGGCGGTCAAGACGATCCTCAAGTATCTTCGAAGAACGAGGGACTACATGCTTGTGTATGAAGATAAGGATCTGGTCCTTACAGGATACACAGACTCTGAATTTCGGACCGATCGAGATTCTTGTAAATCGACATCGGGGTCAGTGTTTACTCTGAAATGGAGGGGCTGTAGTTTGGCGAAGAATCAAGAAAGGATGCATCATGGACTCCACTATGGAGCCGAATACATAGGGCTTGTGAAGCAGCTAAAGAAGCTATTGGGTTGAGGAAGTTCCTTACAGATTTGGAAGTTGTTCCAAAGATGGATTTGCCTATCACTCTTTATTGTGATAACAACGGGGCTGTGGCAAATTCGAAGAAGCCTTGGAGTCATCGTCGGGGTAAGCATATAGAACGAAAATATCACCTGATCAAGGAGATTGTGCGTTGTGGTGATGTGATAGTTCAGCAGATCGCATCAGAGCACAACGTTGCTGATCCCTTTACAAAGGTCCTCACGTCTAAAGTGTTCGTGGGTCACCTAGAAAGTCTGGGTCTGCGGAACATGAGGCATCTTGTCTAGGGCAAGTGGGAAATGATACTGCGGTATGCCCTAGTTTATTGTATATTGTACATTTTATATTGTATTGTATATTAGTCTCCCGAGTCATTAGGACAAGTATGAGATTGTTGGGATTGGTGTCCTAATTCTCCCGGAGTATTGTTGTTTTGTAAAGATACACATTGTTCAATGAATAAAATCAGTATTATTTAATTATGGCATTTACTCATATCTAATAAACAAAGCTCCTTGGTTATCTTATGTGAACTTAACCATGTATATGTGATATACAAGTGGATCATGCCTTAAGTGATAACTTAAATCGGTCTATAGTATAAGGATTAAGGTGGGATACTGATGACATGCAGAAATGCATGTCATCTTAGGCCTTTTACTTAGAATTATGAAGGTTATTAGGCAGAATATGTGTCGATCATGATAGGAATTCACAAGAATATGTGCTTGCGTCGATCAGCATATCGAATCCCAGCTAACCCATTATTTTGCGTTAATTATGCGTTCAATGTTCTATTTTTGTAGCCAATGCAAGAAATGAATGCAAACGCAGAAACCGGACCATAGCATAGACGACCGAATGTGGAGAAACACTCCATCGCAAGGCAAACGCATCGATCAACGCATGGATATTGCGGTAATCATCCGTATGCGTCCATCGCATGGGAGTTGTGCTCGTCAAACAATTGCGGTCATCAAGAAGAGTTGTGGTGTTAAGCGAATGCGGCCATTGAATGATTGCAGCTATGAAAATGCATTCTAATGGGATCAACGCAAGGTAGGTGGAATGAATGCATCAACGCATCTACCTCGAGAAAATCCAAAGATGATGCTGACATTTCACCTACCACGCCGTTAGTGGTAGAGGTTCAGAAAGGAAAAACGCATCGAATGTCAGACTCAGAGCAGTCCAATTAATGCTATTGGCGACCCAAGCTCTATAAATAGAGGCCGAAGTGCTGAAATTCAATCATCCAGAGATTATCCCTCAGCTGGGGATTTTTCCCGCGATCTAGAAAAAATACGTGAGAAGATGTCTGAGAGTTCTTCACCTCCTTCATTCATTTCGAGTGACGACCAGAGCCTTCGATCGGAGTTAGATCTCGAGAGAGTCAGCTCCTCCGCCCATCCATGGCACCACTAACAGCCTTGACGCACATCCGCTGGAAGCAAAACTTTCCTTCTAGCCGATCATTTCTTTGTCCTTTCTTTTCCTACATTGTATTGTATGACATTTTGGAATTAAGGAATTAATACAATCTGTTTTCAATGCATTTCTCTGTGCCTTTGACTCCATCTCCATCTTCTTTTCTTAGCATCTTTACTTTCATTGCAGCACTTAATGGGATTACTTGGGTATTGCATACTTAGTCATGTGGATTAGGAATATGAAGCATGTAGCAACCCACCAAAATGTGTGTGTTACCCGAGTGTGTGAGTAACCTTATTTGTTTAGTGTGAAACTGCTGCAACGCTTGTCTATAGGCTAATGCATTGCTTGTCTATGAGTGAAGTCAGCAACAATCAACTGCCAGGGAGGGCAAGTGGTTGGACGCATTAAGCAAGGTATGCATTGTTCACTAAGGATAGTAACAATCTTGCGTCAACCAAGTTCATGCGTTTGTCTTATTTTATGTTGTGCCTATCACCCCTTTAGAGCTACTCAAGAGAGAGTCTAAAGAAAGAACCTAATGACTCGAAAGAGCTAGGTTAGAATCTAGACTCGAGAGAGCAAGATTAGATCGGCATAAGTAAGAGATAGAGACTTAGAGATAAGCTCTGTTTGTCAACACTACATCGCATGCACCCTAGGAATAGGAATGATGATATGTGGTCGCCTTGTTTGTGTATCATCACATAGACAAGAATTAGAGGCTAATGTGTAGGCCCTATAGACACCTCTGCACATACATCGCATGCATTCTAGCATTAGAAGCCGTAGCATTTGCACCGAGAGGTGGTTTACTATTGTATGAGTGTTGCATGATCGCATTAGTTTGCGTTGACTAGGGTTGCCATTGCGGTCACTCTTAAGGGTTGCAATGAAAACATCTCTGCATTTTATCTATTTCCCATACATTTATTTCATGTCAAGGTTTGTCGCATCTCTACCTTTCATGCATATTCTCATTGTGTTGCCTGTTAGATAGGAGTAGGAGTAGGATTAACGTAGCAATATCCCCTTCATTCTTTTATTCAACCACTACATGCACAATCACCGCAAATGTATAATTACAAGTCTCTGTGTTCGACCTCGGATTACTCGAGAAACTTGAGTTCATGTTATACTTGGCGTGAACGTAAGAAAACTTGTGGCCAGACACATGGTCATCACATACATTCGTTAATGCATTTTTCATTCCAACGCATGACCATCGACGTATGACTATCAACGCATATCTTAGGAACATGCATTGCATAACGCGTCCAAGGGAAGTTGGTTGCCGAGTAAAAGTGACTTCCAATTTCCCGTCATCAGATACCTGATCCTGGTGACACTACAGATACAACCCATTTCGTAGAGGTTTACAAGTGTTGTAAACTACTACAGATGGTAGATCCTGACCATTCATGACGAGACGTGGAGTGGGGGTGTCCTATACAAAGAGTTTGTATAAGACCTGAACCATGAGATGACTAGACTCTGTATATAACACCGTTGATACTAGAGATTTGCATCTCACCTAAACGACCATAGGTGACACGACTTCAATCTTGAGTGTTTTGTGAACTCCTGCCTTGGAGGGCGTCCTTTGATTAGTATGGGTGAGAGTGGCTAGATTGCCAACTCAACATGCCTACATTTTTTGGGACTTGTCTGATCTGGGAGCTGGGAACTCAATCCACAATATGGAATTCACTCCTTTCCCGAAACAGGGATAAGTAGAGAGATTGCTCTCTTAAGGACTGATTCTGGGGCTTGAACATAGTGGCCACAGCTTCTCTTTGGAAGAGAAGACTCAATCATAGTAGTTCATTAGAAAGATCAGTGGTACTTAAGGAGACAGATGTAACTACAGGGGCATAATGGTTATTGGCCCAGCTGTACTTACGAGCGATCTGTGAAGGGTTGTCGTATTGCTGATTGGTTAAGATGGACACATAATATATCTGTAGTGAGGAATGTTCAGCTGTCAGTCTTTAGTGGAGTGCCTGGCAGTTAACAGATGGCGGATCCCGTGACTAAAGAGTTTAGTCATTTATTCACGTACTTTTGGAGCTTTGGATCTACAGGTCCACGAGGTCCCCTTGGTAGCTTGGATTTATGTTGAGGATCAGTTCTTGGTGTTGATTTGAAATGTTCAAATTGTTAAAAGGTATTTTGATTATATATGATATAATCGGTATGATGTATGAGATACATCTAGTGGAACATTGATGTAAATGAGATTTACATTAAGTACCATAGAATAGAAAAAGAACTATGGTTTATATGTTTCATGAGATGAAATATTAAAACTATAGGTTATAATATAGTATGATAAATTGGTTATCATTTATATTTATAATAATATTAATTATTAGATAATTAATACTTTTTCTTTTAAATAACCAAATGTAGTGGGTGGTTATTGGATCATGGTAACCGTGAGAATAAAGGAAAGTGGTTTCCCATTTTTGAAAAAAGAGGAGTTTTACAAAAGTTTGAAAAGAAATTTTGAGTTTTCTCTCTGGCGAAAAGAAACTCACGGAAGTCGTCAAATAAATACAGATTTACTAAACGACGGCTGGACGAGCTAAACGATCGTGCAGGTGCGAGCTAGACGATCGTGCAGTGTTTACTAAACTATCACATAGCTTTGCTAGACAATCGTTGGCCCAAGGTAAACAATCGTGTAGAGTCTGTAGGTGACAGATCGAGCTAAACGATAGGGCTAAACGATCGCATAGCTTTTACTAGACGATCACATAGTTTTATCTAAACGATTGGACACCGACCTATATGATAGGTCTCCGACTTCTCCCACTTACACCAAGTCTGAACAAAGCCCACCCTCTGGATTCTCACACCGAGAATACCAAGGCCGCCTTGTTGGTGGTGTCATACTCAACTCGACACCGTTGAGGTTTTTCGGAGGCCATTCGTGGTGCTGCAGAGATCGTTTGCGGTTGTGGAGGAGTTTGTGATTGAGGAGACCGTTGAGGACGAGCGCGAAGTGTTCGTGCAGTGTTGCAGTCGTGTAGATCGAGTGCTCGTGGTTACTGTTGTTTGATCAGAGTGCACATCGGAGCATGGAGACGCTTTTGCCATTGTTAGTACAGTTTTTTCCTCTGTACATTTGTTGTTTCATGCTGTAATTTCTCTGTAAATTGTATAACCACTTGTATGGAAGTCGATTGTAAATCATTTATTGATTCATGATTATAATTTAGAATAGTCTTGTTCCGCTGCTGACTGAAATCTCGAGTTTCGATTTCCTTCAAAACTATTGTATAGTCAGTGTGCACAATCGTTTAGTCTCTTCCAACTATCGCTTAGTTAAAATCTTTCACTTGATAGCTTACCCGTTAGTAACTTTCCGAAAGTGGCAACACACTAAATTTAGGAAAACATTTTTTTCTTTTATCTCATGGTTACCATAAAACCACCAATAACCTCCCACTCAATCGGTTATTAGATAAAAAGATTTAATTATCAAATAATTAATATTATTATCAATAAATATGATAACCAACTTATCATATCATATTTATAACCTATAGTTTTAATATTTCATCTCATGAAACATATAAACCATAGTTCTTTTTCTATTTTATGGTACTTAATGTAAATAATATTTACATTAATCCATCACTTGACGCATCTCAAATATCGCACACTAATTATATCATATATAATTGAATTTTCTATTGTTAATTTGAACTGATTCTCAACTTGAATCCATTGAGCTACCAAGGGGACCTTATGGACCTGTAGCTTGAAGCTCCAACGGTACATGAATAACTGACTAAACTCTTTAGTCACTGGATCCACCATCCATTAACTGTCAAACACTCCATTAAAGACCGACAACTGCACTTACAGATATATTTCTATGTCCATATCAACCAATCAACAGCGTGATAACCTTTCACACATCGCTCGTAAATACAGCTGAGCCAATTTTCCGTTTTGCCCTTGTAGTTACATCTAATTCCTTAAGTACCACTTATTCCTCTAGCTCGTGCTAGCATTCAAACACAATTCATAGAATACACATACTCATATCATGCTAGCGTTCAAACATAATCTCATAGCCTAACACATACTCATCTCATGCTAGTGTTCAAACATAATCTCATAGACATATTCATCTCATGCTATTGTTCAAACATAATCTCATAGAATAACACATACCCATCTCATGCGAGAAATCAAACATAATCTCATAGAATAGCATGTACTCATCTCATGCTAGAAATCAAATATCTATATGCGCATTTAATCCCTCAGCTCCTCATATCGAAGAAGACGTACATCAATCATACCATCAACCATTCATGCTATTAATCAGTCATACTATCAACTTATCTTACTAGCATACACCTAGTGTCTGGCCCGTACGCAGTTCTAGTAGTAAGATTACTTAACTCAAGATTAGGTCTAGATGATCATCAGTCCAAAACTTTATTTTAACTTGAATAAAATGCTTTAATAAATCCCTAAATGTTAACCAATTTTAATTTCCAACATTAGGGGGCTAATTTTAAACCAAGTTACCCAAATCCAAGTGGGTGTTCAAGAATAACAATAGGAACCACAAATCTTACCAAAACACTTGCTGAAAACAATCTCGAACCCACTGGATAGCCACTTCAACAGTTTCTCAAACTTAAATCTAAAGCCAAAAATATAATTTAGATAAAATAAATTTCATTCCAAACATAATGGGTATTCCATCTTTTACCCAAAGCTTAACAAAATAGATCTTACTCAAATCCAAGATTCCAGCAAAAACCCACGCGGCAGTGACCGACTAGTGAAAACTGATGGGCGCTAGTAGATTTGAGAAGCAGCCGATGGCTGGACTAGCGAAGCTAGCATGGGGCAACGCGGACAACGGCTGGGGTGCAAGAAGTGGCGCGTTGGCTTCGACGAAAGCGGCAGGGTCGACAGGGGTTGGGGTGACGTAGCTCATAACGGGAGAAGAGAAAGGTTGCGTGGCACGAAGGTGAGGAAAAGGGAGGTTGCAGCGTATAGCAGGCTTGGCGAGGTGCAAGGGCGCGAGTGGTTGGGTTTCTGTAGAGGTGCAGTGCGTGGCGAACGTTCGACCTCCAATCTGAGTGGCGGCTGAAGGCTGGGCAATGTGGTCAAGTCGAAGAAGATGAAGATTTAGAGAAGGGGGGAGAGGGTCTCGGTGGCTGGAAGAAGAAGGGGGAAGAAAGGGTTTTTAATAATTTTTTTCCTTTAAAAATCCATTATTTTAAATAAAGAAATAAAATAAAACTATATTTTATTTTAATCCATTTTATTTAATTTTATTCTATTCCCTTTTTATTTTCCTTTCTTCAACACACAGAATATATACATACATACATACATACATACACACACACACACACATACACACATATATATATTTAAATGACTTTCTTCTCTTCAAAACCTGAATTTTAAATAAACCAACTCTCCCGCAAATCTCAATTTTTTGACATTAGCTCCAAGATTAATTAATGCAACATGAAATCAAATTTTCTTTTCAACAAACTAAATTTCAAAATCACAAAATATCCTCAATTATTACAAAAATATTGAATTTAATTTTATGAATGCATGGGATGTTACACAATTATTTACATTTTCTATCCACGAGTTTTAGGGCATAAATCCCAATAATCTCCCACTTAAACTAAAATTCTAGTTAATGGGATGTACAAAATATCAATAACCCAAAACAACAGGAATGGTAAATACACAAATACAATCAATTAGGGCATCCATATACTCATTACATATCTTCCACTTGCCATAGATTATACACTGTACATGTCTTGCAGACCTCTCTCTATATCACCCTTGAACACTTTAGTCGAGAGAGCCTTCGTAAATGGATCAGTGATGTTGTGCTCTAAAGCGATCTTTGTGATGATCACATCCCCTTATTGCACAATCTCTCATATCAGGTGATACTTTTTTTCAATATTTTTCCTCGTTTGTGGTTGTAAGGCTCTTTAGAGTTGGCTACTGCCCCACTATTGTCACGGTATAAGGTGATAGGTAAGTCGACGACTTCCACATCACTTAGGAACTTCCCGAGTCAAACTACTTCCTTTGTTGCTTTACAAGTGGCTACATACTCAGCCTCCATAGTGGAGTCTGCAATGCATTCTTGCTTGATGCTTGATGCTACACCATACTATAACTCCCCATTCAGGGTGAACACTGATTCTAACGTGAATATCAGATTAACATTTAGATATACGTTGTTTGAGATAAAGCCAATGTTTTCTTCTTACGATCTCTTATGATTTGGATCCCAAGAACATATTGCACCTCTCCCAAATCCTTCATTTGGAATTGGGCTGCTAGCCAGTTTTTAACCTTAGTAAGGTACCTTACATCATTCTCAATGAGTAGGATATTGTCCACATAAAGTACCAAGAAAACTACTTTACCGTTGAGGATGTTCTTGTAGACACAAGGTTCATCAATGTTTTGGTCAAAACCAAAAGAATTGCTCGTAGTATCAATCTAATGTTCCAAGATTTGGATGTCTGCTTAAACCCATAAATGGATTGATTAAGCTTGCAAACTTTTTGCTTCTGACCTTGGGCTATGAACCCCTCGGGCTGAAACATAAAGATGCTCTCTTTAAGATCGCCATTCAGAAAAGCAATATTGACATCCATTTTTCATATCTCATAGTCATAATATGTGGCTATGAACAAGAGAATTCTTATAGACTTAAGCACAGGAAAAATGGGTTTCCTTCTAATCAACATTTTCCCTCTAGGTATAACCCTTTGCTGCAAGTTTAGCTTTGAAGTTATGTACCTTTCTAGCTACATCTCTCTTTATCTTATAGATCCATTTACACCCTATAGGTTTAACCCCTTCAGGTAGATCTACAAGTTCTCATATTGAATTAAAGTACATAGACTCCATTTCAAGGTCCATGACTTTGACCTATTGATCCTTGTCTACGATATTCACTGCCTGCTTATAGGACAACAAATCCTCAATGACATCATCTGGTATAACAACCTGAGTTTCAGTTAAACCCAAACAATGATCGGGTTGTGATACAACTCTCCCACTATGTCTAGGCACTTTCAACGATTGAGAAGGACGAAACTGTCCTAAAGCACTAGCTTTTTCATTAACTCTAAATGAAGGACCAACTTCCTCAACAACTCTTGTGACTCTTCAATAGCTTCATTCAATACTAATTTGCTCGGTGGTTTATGATCTCTCATATGATCTTCCTCCAAGGATGTTGTGTTTGCCGATACAAACACCTTGTTTTTTGTGGGTCGTAGAAAAAACCACCTCTTGTTTCTTTAGGGTAACTAACAAATTGGCATATCCTTGAACGAGGTTCCAATTTCTTAGGATTTTTCACTAGCACATGTGTAGGACAACCTCAGATTCTAAAGTAGCACAAACTAGGTTTACGCTCTCGAATCAAGTATCGAGACATTATGGTCATTTTCCACTAAACAAGTTTCTAGAACCAGTAAATCATATTTACCTTCTTTTCCTTTCGGCTTCTCAGCAAGGTACTTGAGGCAATTGCGTTTCCCGTGACCATCCATATTGCAGTGGAAGCACTTGCCCTTGTCGCCACCTTGGTCTTGCCCTTGCCTTTCCCAACAGCGCGAACCTTCCTCTTTCTTTCTTTCTTTCTTCTGGATCTTCTTAGAACCAGACAATGAGGAAACGACTTGGTTCTAGAGGATGAACCCTTATGGAACTTTTTGGAATGGACAACGTTCGCCTCTTCTTCTATCGGTCCTTTGCTTTTCATAAAGTCTGATAAGTTTATAACTCATTTAGTGTTGGGATTGGTGTCCTAATTCTCCTGGAGTCTCATAGCTTGTAAACTGTACATATTTTTATGAATAAGATAAGAGTTATTTTATTTCACATTTACTCATATTCAATAAACAAAGCTCCATGGTTATTGTATGTAAACTTAAGCATGTATATGAGATATACAAGTGGATCATGCCTTAAGTGATAACCTAAAAAGGTCTGTAGTATAAGGATGAAGGAGGGATACCTAATCCTGGTGATACTATGGATACGGCCCGCTTTATTGAGGTTTGCAAGTGTTGTGAACTACTACAGATGGTAGATCCTGACCATTCATGTGGAGACATGCGAGTGGAGGTGTCCTATACAAAGAGTTTATATAAGACCGGACCACGAGATGATTCGTCTCTGTATATAACGTTGTTGATACTGGAGACTTACATCTCACCTAAATGACCATAGGTGACATGACCTCAATCCTGAGTATTTTGGGAACTCCTGCCTTTGAGGGCGATTCTTTGATTAGTATGGGTGAGAGTGGCCAGATTGCCAACTCAACATGGCTATCTTTTTGGGGATTTGTCTGATTTGGGAGCTAAGAACTCAGTTACACAAGATGGAATTCACTTCTTCCCCGAAGCAGGGGTAAGTAGATAGATTGCTCCGTTAGGAGCTGATTCCAGGTCTTGAACATAGTGGCCAAAACTTCTCTTTGGAAGAGAGGACTCAGTTATAGTAGGACTATGACTTATGTTCATTAGAGGGATCAATGGTACTTAAGGAGTTAGATGTAACTACAGGGACATAACGATTATTGGCCCAACTGTACTTAGAGTGATCTGTGAAGGGTTATCGCACTGTTGATTGGTTAATATGGACACAAAATATATCTGTAGTAAGAAGAGTGCAGCTGTCGATCTTTAATGAAGTGCGTGGCAGTTAACAGATGGTGGATTCTGTGACTAAAAAGTTTAGTCAATTATTCACGTACCGTTGGAGCTTCAAGCTACAGGTCCATAAGGTCCCCTTGATAGCTCAATGGAATCAAGTTGAGAATCAATTCTTGGTGTTGGTTTGAAATGTTCAAATTGACAAGAGGAAATTTATATATGATATGATCGGTGTGATGTATGAAATACGTCAAGTGGAGGATTAATGTAAATGTGAAGTTATTGGTGGTTATTGGTGGTTTCATGGTAACCTTGAGATAAAAGAAAAATGTTTTCCTTAATTTAGTAGAGATTTGTGAGAGTTGCTATTCTCGGAAAAGCTCACGAATCATTTTCAAGTGATAATTTTTTTCACTAAACGATAGCTGAAAGAGAGACTAAACGATCGTGGGGTGACACTATACGATAGTTCACTCAGCTGGTCATAGCTAAACGATCGTGGAACATTTTCTATACGATCGTGGAGCATTTGCTATACGATTGAGCATTCATCTACACGATAGACTCTTGTCATCTCTCACTTATTCGTTGGGTTTGTGATCTAGGAGATCGTTGAGTTTGTGCTTGCTATTGATTGTGCTGTGTTACAGTCGTAGTGTTCAAGCGTTCGTGTTTTGTTGTCTTGGAGACTAAACGAGCATTCGTGATCAAGGGAGTTTGAAGATGAGTCTTCAAAGGTATGTATAATTATTCCCTTGATTATCTTTAAAGCATGCTGTAATTTCGTATTGTACATGACCTGTAAGTTTTCGTTTCTTGACTGTAATTGTGTATGTTCAATTTCGAATGGAATTTGGAATGATAATTTCGCTGCTCATGGAAATCCTCGTGTCTGATTTCTTTATTAAGGAGAGTAGTTATGATGTACTCTATTTTATTCATAACTGCATTGTTGCGAAATTGGAGGAGACACTTCGGAAGAGATTCATGAATAAAGGACACCTATCTTTACTCGTCAATGATCTCATTGTTCATCTCGGTGAAATTAAAGTGGACCATCAGGTCAAGAACATGTTCTCTCACTGATTGTCCTTCCTTCATTCACACGTTATAAACGTACTTGAGGGCCTCATGTCGAATCTGAGTTGATGGTTTCCCAAACATCTCCTAGATGGACTCTATGATCATGGCCTCATGTTACTTGGTAAGAATGTCAGATAGACTTGCCAAGATGTAGTCTCAAGCCTTGTCATTGGTCTTTATCTAGCGGTCATGAGCATCCTTCATTGCTTGGTATGCATTTTGGGCAAGGATTGAAGGACACTCCTCTGTTAAATTAGATCATCTACAACTAGAATCGTATTCAAGTTAGATTTCCACGTCGCAAGTTTTCAACGATTAATTTCTCATTCTTTATCAAGGATATAATTGTGTATGACATTCTGAAAAGAATAACAAACAATTGACCATATTAGTTATATTTGCCTTAACCCATTACACAAAATACAAGCATCCAATCAATTCAGAAAAAACAAACAGTTAAAGAACCCTAATTAAACTATTGATTTAGCTTTTGAAATGATACTTCAGAGGTTTAGAGCAACAGTAGTCACCAAAGGGTGATAAGTTACCCCTCCCCTGAATTGAGATAATCTTAGCTAATTACTAATATTAGAATAACTCATATTCCTATAATTCTTAGCTACCGTTTTTCGGTCAAGGATTCATTAACTAGCTTAATTCATCTCGTAAATGTGACCCTACCATTTTCGGATCCCAGAGGTAGGCTTCAACAGGCTACCATAAGGAAAGACAATTGTTGAAGACTGACATAAGAAACCCTACCCATTACTGAAGTTTGCGTTGTTCCGAATCCTATGATCAAGCATTTCAAATGGATGGTCGCTCCAGGACGACATTTAGGTGGATCATAGGAATCTCACGGGGCAACCTAATGGAGGAGACCGTAGGATACATTGACACACATTCTTCTCCCATTAACTATGAACATTTTCCCTATTCACCTTGGTATTGACCCATGCGAACACTTTTCGAAGGGAGGTCACGCTCAAGGCGACATGAAGCTGAGCATGGATTTCACGATGTAAACTCTTAGAGACATGAGAGCTAAAAATTGATATATCATATACCATTTTCTCCCACTAAAGTGTTATGCTGGTTTAGGTATACTTAGTTAAATTTCAGCTAATGGATCTATCTAAGTCTATGCCTATTATAACTCTTATAATAAGGTATTTACTCTAACGTTCTAGGTGAATTAAACCATTTAATTGACCTAGTGATATTGCATGCTAACAGGACTAAGGTTAACTAACCTCAAGTTTCGGGTCAGTTCCCAAGTAAGAGGTGTTCTGTAAACCATCATCTTGAATACCCCCAGTCTAGACAGAACTTCATCGGTAAAGTTCAAATATAACCTAAACCCGTGTTTTTTCTACTTAGTCATATTTTAAATCTATTAAAAAAAATAGGACTTAATTCTAATCTTATTAGAATTAATGTGATCTAAGGTCTAAATTAATTTTAAACATTTTAAAATTAATTCCAATTCTTTAAGATCCTAAGTTTGCATGCAACTCTTTAATATAGGTTGACGGTTACTAAATATTAATTTTATAACTATTACAAAATTAATTATTAGCCCTATAATCATGCTCCTATGGTTTAATTAATTAAAAATCAAATTTTAATTAACTAGAAAACCATATTTCATGCATTTCATGACTTTAATATAACAATTATATTATAATATGGATATGTCATGCTCAATACAAATTGATCTTCAACTTTATTCATATAACACTTACATCAATTAATTCATGAAATCAAACAACCATAGACAAGACATTAATAAATATAACACTTTATATTTACCTAAGCAATGTCATGCATCATGCTTTTCCAATTTCATATATTTAACATAACAAAATACATTAAATAACTCATGAAATCATATATCATGCATTAATACCGTACATTATTGTTAGGAATGTCCTAAAACTTGCAATTCATAAATATTGTTAACATATTCTATTTATCAATAAAAGTATTATTGAGTATTTTATTCAATAAATTGTTATTGATATTCCATTCTCTTATAAAAATCTAATAAACGGATCCATGGCTATAATATGTATACTTTAACTTTATGTGGCGACATAAAAGTGAATCAAGTTTAAGTATATAGCCAAAATGGTCTATAAGTATATGGATGAGATTGAGTACCTCATCCTGGTGACACTATTGGATGTGACCCATTTTGTATACTGATACAAATGATATGATCCCAAAATCATTCATGTGGAGACATGTGAGTGGAGGCATCCTATGCAATGAGTTTGCATAAGACTGGACCTCAAAATAGTCACTTTTCTTCATAACGACCGTTTACTGTTAAAACTGACTATTTCAATATTCAATGACTTAGGACAACTCGATCTTAATCCCAAGCTAACTATGAACTCCTGTTTATTCAAGATTACCCTTTAATCTGCATAGGTAAGAGTAGTCCAACAACATTACTCAATAAACCATTTTGGGGATAAGATCAGATAGATAATTGAAGACATAGTTCTGTAAGATGCAATTCACTTCTACTAGATTTAGGGTTAGCAAATAGGTTGTTCTCTTAAGCACTGATTCCTAGTCTTGAAAAATGAAACCTCACCCTCTCATGATCGAGAGAGTTATGGTTTATTAATTGGACTATAAACCAAATTGTTCAATAGAGGATCAGGGGGAGCTTAAGGAAAAGATGTATTTATAGGGGTAAAACAGTAATTTTGACCTAACTGTAAATACGAACAACCTTTGAAGGATTAACTTACTGATTAGGGTTAAAGTGGATAGAAATATTAAAGTAATTCTAAATATAGAGAACCAATGAGCGGAAGCAGATCGTTCCAAACCCCATTGTGCAAGAATATGAACATTTACAGACTAATAGAACAGTTATGAACCAAGTCTAATTACAGCATGCTTCAAAACAATAAACACAAAAGGAATCGAGTGAACATACCTTAGAAGAACTTTTCTTCTAGTATTCCCTCGATCAATCAGCAAAGCATTCAACAGCACGAACGCAACGCAAGCAAATCAAGCAAATAGCACGAACTAGTGAGTACTCGATCACAATCAAGCTAAACTCGATACTCAACCCTTGAATGCAAACTCGACACTACCATGAGGCTACCTTGGTATTCCCGGTGTGAGAATCCAAGAGGTGTGGGCTCTGTATGGATTTGGTAGAGGGAAGGAGGAACTTAACGATCGGGTAGACAATCAAGTAAGTGGGAGAATGAAGAAGTCTATCGTATAGATTTAAGTACTCAATCGTTTAGTAGCGAGTAGCTATCGTATAGGATACTCGTTCCTTGATCGTTTACTCTCTCAAAGCTATCGTATAACTTTTTCTTCTTGCACATTGGATTATGAAAAAATGAAAACGATTTACATTTTATCCATCAGTTATCAAAAACTGATTTAAACTTCCCACTAAGTCCGTTATTGGAGAAAAAGATAACCAATTATTTTATAATTAATTTGTTATAAATAAATATAATAACTAATTTATCATATTATATTTATAACTTATAGCTCTAATATCATATCATATGCAATATATAAATCATAGTAATATTTATAACCTACAGTTCTCCTTTATGGCATTTAATATAAATCATATTTATATTAATTCCTACAATTAAATAATGTATCAAATACATCAAATCAATTATATCATATATAATTCAAATAATTTAATTATATCATAGATAATAAAATTCTCTCTTGTTAATTTGAACACTTCAAATTAAAATAAAAACTAATTCTCAACATGAATCCATTGAGTTACCAAGGGGACCTTATGGACCTGTAGCTTGAAGCTCCAACGGTACGTGAATAACTGACTAAACTCTTTAATCACGATATTCACAATTCGTTAACTATTGGTCACTTCTCTAAAGACCGATAGCTGCGCTCTTTGTACTACATATATATTTCTGTTTCCATCAAATATAACCAATCAACAGTACAATGACTCTTCACAAATCGCTCGTAAGTATAGTTGGGCCAATTTACCTTTTTGCTCCTATAATTACATCTAACTCCTCAAGTACCACTGATTCCTCTAATGAACAATACATCATAGTCCCACTATGAGTAAACCCTTCTCGAGCCAAGAGAAGGTATGGCGCCACATTGTTCAAGCCCCAGAATTAGCCCTTAAGAGAGCAATTTATCTACCTACTGTTGCTTCGAGGAATGAGTGAATTTCATTTTGTGTAGCTGAATTCCTAGCTCCCCAATCAGACGAATCCCCAAAGGGGTAGGTTTTAGTCGACGATCTGGCCACTCGCACCTATGCAAATCAAAGGACCACCTTCATAGGCAGGAGTTCACAACTCACTCAGGATTAAGGTCATGTTATCTATAGTCATCCTAGTGAAATGAAAGTCTCTTTTATGAACGGCGTTATACAACGAGATTAACTATTTTGTGGTTCGGTCTTATACAAACTCCTTTGTACAAAGCATCCCACTCGCATGTCTAATACATAAATGGTCGGGATCAGACCATTGTAGCACTTTACAACAGTTGTAACATCTACAAAGAAAGCCACACTCATAGCGTCACCAGGATAAGGTTTTCCTCCTTTATCTATATACTACAGACCATTTAGGTTATCACTTAAAGCACGATCCACTTGTATGTCTCTACATACATGCTTAAGTTACAACGATAACCAAAGATCTTAGTTTATTGGTTTGTGGTTAATGCAACTAAAATATCTCATATTTCGTAGACTGAAGTAAATAAAATATCTCATATTATAAATCATCAAACTGTTTATTCATACCGATGTTTACAAACTACAAGACCAAACGAGATTTAGGGCATCAACCCCAAAAAATATATCTATAGTGAGGAGAGTGCAACTATCGAGCTATAGTGGTGTGTCTCGATAGTTAACGAATATTGATTAATTTGATCTACAGAGTTTAGCAAATTAATCTCAAATCGTTGGAGCTCATGATCTGTAGGTCCATAAGGTCCCTCTACTAGCTCAAAAATTATATCTTGGATTAGTGAATTAAGACGATTTGAAATGTTCAAATTCAAAATTAGGATTTTTAATTTGAAGTAAGCAAATTCAATTAGGGTTTGAATGAATTGTATTTGATACAATTAAAACATTTAATTTTGTTGAAATTAAATGAAATTGGAGAGTTCAAAAATATTTAAATAATGATTCAAATATTTGATGAGGTGAAAAATAATATTTAATATTTGATATTAAATTTAATTAATTAAATTAGGTTAATTAATTATCCAATTTTGTTCAAATTTTGAAATTTGTTCAAAATTAGAAATTTGATTAATTGAAGTTTTGTTTTGTTTTGAAAATTCAAAATTGTAAAACTTAATTTTAAAATTGAAATTTGGAAAATCAAATTTTAATTGAGCTTTAATTTATCAAATTTTTATTTAAAAATTGGTTTAAATAAAAGAAAGTGGGAAAATCCAATTTCTCACTAAACATTCCACCTCATGCTACTTCAATTTCAATGAAAATTGAAGTGGCTTCAGCATTTGATCCTAAGTTGCATGTTCCAACTCTATTAATTGAGGTTTTGACTTCAATTACAGCCCTATGCAATCTGATTTCAAGTTGAAACTCTGCAGAATTATTTCCTTTCCAAACCCTCTTCCATTTCAACCCAAATGCTCTCAATTCAATGTTTCCACCACACAATCCAAGCTTGAGGATAGTAGAGAAGTTCCTCTTGGTGGTCTACTAAAAGATTGAAGGACAATTTTGTGGGTATCAACTAGATTTGAAGGGTTTGCATAAAAGGTAATGAGTTATTGAAACCCTCTTTAGAAAACTATTTTGTTGCAAGTTTTTAAACTCAAATTAAGTGTAATTAAAGTACTTATTGATTCTGATTTTTTTTGCTACATGTTAGTTTACTCTATCAATTGGTATCAGAGTATGATTTAAGCACCCAATTATCATTAATTTGAGTTTGGTGGGTGATTTTCTATGAATGTATGAAATGGTGACTAATATGGTTGAAATTCAAATTTGGCATTAGTTTTCTCTTCAATTATGAAATTTAATTTGTAATTGGCTCTTGATTGATGAGCTTATATGTGTGCTCGAGTGTCTGTAATTTTATTGGAGTCATTAAAATTGAAACTAGGCTGTAATTGAAGATCAAAGTAAGCTTGGTTGAGTTGCAGAAACTTGGAATCAAGCTTCTGCCTTGCAGCTTCACGATGCTGTGAGCAGAGCGTTGCAACACTATTCATAATCAGCTCGAGGCATTGCAATGCTAGGATGGAGCGTTGCAACGCTAGGATAGAGCGTCGTAACACTGTTCATTCAAGCCCAGAAAGGCACACGTTCGTGAGCTGGTTCGCATGGGAAGATGTCCAATTTGACCGGTTCGGTCTTCGTTATGTCTAGTTCAGTAACATTTGGTTCGGTTCAGCCTCTGTTGACTCAGGAGGTATGTATGATATTAAATGCTCAAAATGATGAGATACTACTTCTATTTATGTGTCAATTAGGAATATTCATGTAGTATGCTCTGCGTTGTCACAAGTTTCCTTATGATGGAGCCAAGTGTAATTCCACCGCAAGTTTCTCGGTATGATCCAAGGTCGAACATGGGAAACTGGTTTTCAGTTATTGCGGTACGTTCATGGTATATGCGACCAGGTTTTCAATTCTTTATAAAGGGGTTTGTACAGGTATGTAAATTGCAGTAAAATAAAGGAAAGCAGTAAAGATGCGATCAAACATAAAAATACAATAAACCTAAGCTAGATGTTACAAGATACAGACTTCATGTACAAGATGCTAGAATTAAGGCTGGCTATGAAGGTTATGTCAAGATGTGGGATATGGCGACAAGTCTTATGAACAGAATAGAAAGAGAAAGATAAGTATTATAAACAACACAAGTTCTTAATTGGATTGAAGGTAAAAATATTGTTCCGCTCTTCTCTTGGCATACAATTCTTAGTGATCGTCCATGTTCCCCACATGTCTGTGGTGAAAAAAAGTCTAACGTAATGAACGCAAGGTTGCTTCTATGTCTAGAAGTACTACTCGCTTTAGTTAACGCACTCTTCTGACCCTCTCTCGATAAATCAGAATGACATCTTCACTTCTGCTCTCACAGGTGAAGATGTCGTTTAGCATGCTTTAGCTAAACGTATTTTATAACTTTAATACAGATTAAGTTCTTGGTGATTCATATTGCTCATCAGGAGATTAAGAAAACATCATGAAGAAAGTGACTAATGGGTGAATGGAAATAGATAGAAAATGGTAGACAGAATCTATCGAAACATTTAATATTTGTACTAAGCGTTTGATACATGATTTGTGAATGAAGAGGTAAAGAAAATATGGAATACAATGAAAGAGAGATAGAACAGACACAAACATGTGCCAACGTCTTGGCACAGATTCGATGGAGATCTGCTTGTCGGATCGGATGGTTTCGATGGCAGGAAGAGCTTCCCTCTCAGGCTTGCTCCACCGGTAGCAGGGATCTCTACACAGAGCTTTGATCAAGTGTATGGAAGGTCGGATCTGAGATTCACCTTTCGGCCTTATCTCGTTCTCTTCCTGGATTTCTTCTCTTCAGCACTCAGCTCAGCCTTTTCTCTCTAAAATATTACAGTATTTAGCCTCGTATCCAGTAGCATACTTTTCTCTGAAATCAATGGGGTATTTATAGGACTAGATCCTTGACTCCGTCCTTGTGGTCCCATTTGATGGATATTGTAATTCCGCAGATGGAGGGATATTATTCCTTCTGTTATGCAATCAGACCATCAATTCTGCACAATCGTTAGTTGTACACTTGTCGCAATCCTCCGCTCTCGCGTTGCTCGGTTGCATCTTTCAATCATATGTTCGCATGCGGTGTTTGTTTTTATTATCGCATGTGGTCGAAGCATAGCTCTGGACCGACTGTCGCCTTGCACTATCACTTCGGTAATCATCTTTTCATGGTTGATCGACGGACGCAATTGTGACATATATGCGTTGATTAGTTTCTCATGAGCCTTGAGCGCAAGTGGTGACTTGGTCTCTTGCAAAACAGATTAAAATTTGGATTGTCTTCCATCTTTTTGGCGTTAGTAGGTGTAATCGCAAACATTTATAATTATTGTCATACTTGGCTAATTTTCATACAATTGTCGCATAATTACTAACGTTTGACCGCAATATCTAGATAAGGTGGCATAAATAACTTGTATTTCTACAAGTTATCACACCCCCAAATTTAGATATATGCTTGTCCTCAAGCATATCTTCTACCAAGGCAATCATGCTCCATTCCTATCCTATATTTTTGCGATGATTGGTTGCTCCGAATGTTACACTTAGGCACATTACCTGATATCGCACTTTCCTTCTATCCTTGCTAATTCTTAGCAAGCCTTACTTTATTCTTCTATGTAACAAAATTCTACTCAAAGACACTTCACTTTTCTAGTTTTCAAAATAGAATGCTTATCTCTTCTTTGTCAAAAAACTTGATGTATCTATATGCGGTGAGCAAAATTTAGCGTCATTTATTCACTTAGAGACAGTTGGTCATGGTTACACTTTTCGTTTTAGCTTGTCCCCATGGGTGTCATGTGAACATCCAACTACGGTTGTGTGCTAATTTCAACTTTTAACTCATGATAACCAGAGGAGTCGTCTTTTGCCTTCCTTTTCTCTTTTTGGGTTATACTACGTTGTTCTTGGAAACCTACCTTTGTTTTGGCTTGCTTCTACAGGTGTCATACGAGCAGGCTCCTTTCACAACTAAACTCTTATCAGGTTAGGAACAGTTTTGAAATTTTCCCTTGCACTGACATTGGAGTTTTGCATAAATATATTTTTTTTAAATGGTATAAAAATGGACGCATTTTCTTAAATACTGCATATTCCTCATCTCATCTGCTCAGACCTTCCCCACCCCTAAATTTAAAGATGAGCAAGGTTCTCATTGCGTTGTTTGGATAGACTAGACAAACACTTAGGAGAAAATTTCAAAAAGAAGGTTTGAGTAGAACTGGGAAAGATAAAAGGTAAAGTACTGCTAAACTAAGAATTAACTAAGTGTTTAGTCAGAATTTACTAACTATGGGAAATGTTTCTAAGTGTAACACATAATACATTATAGCAACGCAATGAAGATCGTAAAAATACAAGAGTAAAAATATAACAAAGATTAACAAAGGAAGATAACGAAAGAGGCACATGCAAAGAGTAGAGTGAATTATGTACTTTGATTGTATTGACTATTAACAAAGTATGCAAATATATATTAAATGAGCGCATTACAAAAAAAAAATTTCTAATGCATGTACAAGAGTCAAAGAATTTGGTTAAGTTACGAAATAATAAAAGAATTGAATACAATTAAAGAATGGTCGCATTAAAACTGAAAATAGAAGAAAGAATAAAAACTAAGGTTGAGAAGCAGGGGGATCTGGTGGAGGATATTGAGGCAGTGCAGTAGAGCCATCGTCAAACATTAAATGCTGCCTTAGATGCAGAGGCACCATCGGACCATGCAGATAAGCGGTAAGAAAGTTGAAGTATTCTTGATTGCGCTCCGTTATCTGGCGTTGGTGTTGGAAGATCCTGTGCAGATCCTATGCATACTGTGCTGGATATTCATGAGTGCTTCCCTTGAGGTTGCAGCACTGTGTTGAATCTCATCAATGCCCTCCATTGCTACCTCAAATTGATGGTTGAAGAAGTGATGTTGCTAAGAGACAAGTTCTTGCTATTGGGTGAAAAGGGTTCTCATTTCAGCTAGCTCAGCAGCCAAGGAGGTGGAGGATGGTTGTGCCTGCGAAGTCTCGCCAGCACTATTTTGGGGTCGGGCAGATGTGCCTTCACCCAAATCGTGTGGGTCATCAACTTGCAGCAATGGGTTGGTGGGATGTGGTGGTGAAGTTGTTGGTAAAGGTGGGGCTGCTGATTGAATCGGAGAGTTGGGGACAAGAGGAAGGTTGGTAAGAGGTTCATGAAGACGGGAAGAGGGCTGCACTGACGAGCTTAGAGGGCCTGGAGATCTAATGACCAAGAGACGAGGGTTTATGAATTCTGGATCATTCGTTAACGACTCATGAACCTTTTCTTTTCCCTTATCTTCACCTCGTCTTCTTTTTGGTCTGGGTTCCTGCGACGCATTCAAATCAATCGTAGGTCTTTTTGCTGGCAACTCTAGGCAATATGGGGAATCCTTGAGGAGCATCCTCAGAATTTTGATGTTGATGAGGCCGTGGACTTCTGGCATGGGCTCCTCATCAATGCCTACACCCACACTCAAGCATAAACTTGAGATGGTCCATGGGAAGAAATATTGCCCCCGTATATGCCCCACCAATGCTCTGATCTGCCCTACGATCAACCTGCCCACGTCAATAGGAATGCTGCGAGCAATACAATATGTGGCCATCACCCGATCCCTTGATACAGTTTTGTCATGCATTATTAGGATCAGCCGCTTCTTGACCAAATAAACCCAGAGCCTTCCCTCCGGCAGCAAAGACTTAGATTCCAGAGTGCGGATGCCCTTAGGAGAGACTATCCATCTTGTGTCTAATTGCGCTAGTACCCTCAGTGCATCTCTCATCAGTTCATCTGTAGGATCATCAATGATCTTGTTCCCTGGTGCATCAAGGTTGTTCTTCATCTGATAAAGTTCATTGATGTCCTTTGCGTTGAAGTGTACTGTCTTGCCCTTAAAATTCACCGCATCCCTATTTCCATGCAGACGCCCTCGATAGAAGTCCCGCACTATCTGAGGCACGATGATGGATGGGCACTGACAGAACGCGTCCCATTCATGCTCCACAATGATGCTCGTGATGAGGTCAGGTAGTGGGGTCGCGCAGGGTAGAAGCCCATCTTGATCAGCATGTCATCATTTTCCTTTCTTTTAGATGACCGCTTCTTGGCCGATGCAGGCTCGTTGCTTTCTGCTACATCTTTGCCTTGTGTCTACGCAAGGTGGGCTGCTTGCCATTGTCTCTCTTCCCGCTCCTTGTGTTGTTCTTCTTTCTCGCGTTCAGCGAGTTCTTTGCCCTTGCTTTTGTACAAGCACTTCTTGTTAGCTTCGCACTTCCTCTTCTTCTCTTCCAACAGCAGTCTTTCCTCTTCTTCCTTCTTCCTCTTTTCTTCTTCTTCTGCCTCTCTCTCTTCTCTCTCAAACTCTTCTTCAAACTGCTCAGAGGCCAGCAATAAGCACTGATCCTCTTCGCGTTTTCGGATTCCTTCAAGTCGGGCAAGCTCGTTATTGCTTCGCATCTCCTCAAATTCCAATCTTCTTCTTCTATTCCCCTCTGCGATGATGAGCTTGCCCCGCTCCATCTCTTCTTGCTTCTCTTCTTCTTCTTTTCTTC
Organism: Benincasa hispida; assembly: GCF_027475165.1. Lineage (NCBI taxonomy): Eukaryota > Viridiplantae > Streptophyta > Magnoliopsida > Cucurbitales > Cucurbitaceae > Benincasa > Benincasa hispida. The sequence goes on along the minus strand of NC_143478.1, from coordinate 82,938,647 downwards.
TTCTCTCCTCCTCTTCCAATGCTAACATTAAACGTTGAGGGTCGATGCCAGACCCTTGCGGCGCATTCTCCCTGTGATGCCACTTTAGGGGGGTTCCCTCTGTTTCTTCTCCTTCGTCCATTGCAACCAATTGTGTTGCTTCAGGTTGTGGCGGCTCTATCAACTGTGTCGTTTCCCCCCTATCCTCCCTTATGGAGGTCGATTCTCCATCCTTCTTGGGGCTTGCAGCCCTCTGCTTTTCTTTTCTTCTTCTCGCAGGCACCTTTTCTCCTTTCGACGCAATCTTTTCTCTTCTTTCTCCTTCTTCCTCTTTTTCTCAGCCTCTTTATCTTCGTCATCATCCTTTTTCTCTTTGTTCTTTCTTGATTTGTGATGATGCGACAACTCTGCCTTTCCACCCTTATTTCCCTTCCTCTTCTTCTTCTTCTTGTCTTCCTTTTCGGCCTCAGCTGCCTTCTTCTTATCTTCCTTTTTGGCCTTAGCAGCCTTCTTCCTTCTCTGCCTCAGCTACCTTCAACTCTTTCTTCTTGGCCTCTTCTGGTAACCCCTCTCCTACAACCTCCTCCATCGCAATGTCAGGGGTTATTATTGCTATCTCCGCTTTTCCGACCTCTTCAACTGCGATCTCATTTTCTTCTCTTCCAATGATCGCAATTTCATCTTCTTCCATTTGTGGAGGCTCATAAAAAATCTCTACGATGATCGTGGCCTCCGAAGTCTCCAGGACTAGAACATCATTCTCTTTTTCCTCTTCTTCAACCAACACTTCTTCCACCACCGCTACTTCATCCTTTATTGCTTCATCTGCCACAACCACCGTCTCTTCCTCAGTAGGAAGTGGCTGGTTTACAACCCCTGCCTCAGGCAGTCTACCTCCTTGCTTCAGAGTGATTAGGATGTTGCCAAACACCTCCATATCATCTCGCCTCTTCCGTTCACTTTAGTGGAGACGGACGGTGTTGGCATGAGCATGCTCTCAGTGCTTCCTTCTCTCTTGAATGTAGGAGGCCTAACGGCCGTAGGATTTCTCCGAAATCTTCCGATGGGTCTAGGGACGGTACGGGCTTATGCAGCAAGCCTGTGACTAGCAGCCAGGAATGCTGCCTCTCGGGTGGCTGCTTGGTCAGGGACGGAAGGTGAAGTAGGTTGGTTTGATGTTTGGTCGGCCATGGAAATGGATTGGAAGGTCTGGCAAAATTCAAGCTTTTGGGAGGAGAACAGGGTTCTGAAAGAAAAATGTTTAGGTTTCCGATTTGCTGGTAAAGAATTTCCAAAGACGGGGAAGGAGGTATTTATAGGTTAGGCCATGGCGGGGCCCAGTGCGATTTGTGCGACGACTGACTCGAGCAGCTCAGCAAGCGCATCGTTCCACCTCTCGTATTTATGGAATTTTCAGAAAAAGCGTTATTTCGTTTGCCAAGCCATAATTTCTTGGGGATACAAATCGATTGGACTTCTTCCCGAATTACCAGACAAAATTTTCTTTAATATTTTATTTGAATAGACGCATGATAAGTTATAACACATTGTGTTCAATAGCGCAACTGTATCTTTGCAGAGGATGGGCAATAATGCATATATCCTCGCAACATACCCCTTAACCAACGCATTTCTGGAGGATACCTCGACATAGTGCATTTGGCTGAGGACAGACAAAGGACATATACGAGCGCAACACACCCCTCAACTCAATTCAATTGAGTTAGGCGATCGCAGTGCATTCCTAGTAGGTTTGGGATGCGTCTATTGTCATCTTGCTTTCTTGTTGTTAAATGTTTTATTATCGTAAATTATATTTTACACATCAGTATTTTTTTTTATATATTTTTTTTTCTTTATGACTCAATCATTCACAATTTAAAGCACATATGCTGACTACAGAAAAACTCAAAGAATTAAAGGCAAGAACGAATTAAATGCACAAAAGTAAATGAAGAATTAAATTTGAAGAGTCAAAATTTGAATTAAATGAATCATTAAAACTAGGTTCAGAAATCAAAGAAGGAATTCAATAAAGCAGAGTAAACGTAGTATTGAGATATGGACCGAAAATTTTGCGTTGTCTTTGATGATCGCAATCCACATCTCCGCAGGTGGTCAGGCTTGCCTACTCAATGTCTTCACAGACATTGCTCTTTCCTTGTTGATCCTGGGGCTTCAGAATTGCTGGGCAATGTTTCAAGTGTCTGACTTCTCAGCTCAGAGGCCAGCTGGCCCACTTGAATCTCCAGATTCCTTATAGAGGACGCTTGCGCTTGCATAACTGCATTATTCTTGTCCATGTACTGTTTCAGCAGTGCCTCTAACGATCCTCCTGAGGCATTAGATGATGATGATGGTTGCTGGTTCTGCGGTCTTGATTGCCCCTTGTTGTTGTGAAACGGAGGATTTTCTCTGTTGCCCCCTGATGGTTCATTGGTCCCCCTAGGTTGGGATTGCCACCCCAACCGAAGTTCGGATGACTCCTCCAGCCCGGACTGTAGATGTTGCTGAAAGGGTTGTTCTGGATAGCACACACTTGCTGAAGATTCAATGGGCATCCTTCAGCTCCATGAGCCCCTCCACAGTTGACGCAACCAATTACGGCCACATGAGCCAGTGCAACAGGTTGTGCTGATTGTGAAGCAATGGCTCCTTGATTAATGGCCATTGATTGGAGGATTGAAGTTACCGTGGCCATCTGGGCGGCCAATGTAGTCATTGTCTCCACAGGGACAATGGCTGTTTCAGCTTTTCTTCTCTCGGCACCTCGGCCTCCATATCTGTAATCTATCCAGTCATCCATATTTCGCGAGATGCGGTCAAGGATGACTTTGGACTCCGTGTATGTCTTATCCATAAAACCTCCTGTCGCAGAGGCATCAACAACAGCCTGCGTTGCACTGTTCAGGCCATTGTAGAATGTTTCCATCAAGACACAATCGGGAATCCTGATATGCAGGCAGTTTTTCACCAACCTTCTAAATCGCACCCAGGCGGTGCTCAGGGTCTCATTCTCTTTTTGTTCAAAGCTAAGCACATCCTTTCGTCTTTTTGCGTTGACAGCCGGTGGGAAGAACTTCTTCATAAACCGCTCAACCAATTGCCCCCATGAAGTGATTTCATTGGGCTCTAGTGAATAAGCCCACTTCTTAGCCTCATCCCTCAAGGTGTAAGGGAACAAATATAACCTAATATTCTCCAGGGTCAAGCCAGGTAGGGAGAAATTACCGCACATCTCGACAAAGCTGGTCAGGTGGGCATGCGGATCTTCACCTTGCAGACCCCTAAACTGCCCTGCATTCTGAATCATTTGTAACATGACCGGCTTGATCTTAAAGTGCGCATTCTCCTTTATAGTTGGCCTTGAGATTCCAAGCGAAAAATCATAAAGGTTGGGTGCCGTATAGTTTCATATTGGGATACTATGATCGGTTGCCAGGAATACGGGATCCTGAGCCAGTTTAACAGCCCCTTAATTCACACCTGGCACCGCGTTATCGTTATTATCTACAATGTTAGCTACCTTTTTTCGCTAATTTCTTTTCTGGCGTATCCTTGCGCGGTAGGTTCGCTCGATCTTAGGGTCAGCTATGAATCCTGATTCAGCACCAGGATTCATAAACCGTCAGGCTGCTCTCCACGTTGAACAGCCAGTACAATGAGATCTGTCCTACAAAATACCAAAAACCACTCAAACAAGAAACCATTAACCAAGTTCAACGGCAACGGTGCCATAAACTTGTTGACTCAGGAGGTATGTATGATATTAAATGCTCAAAATGATGCGATACTACTTCTATTTATGCGTCAATTAGGAATATTCATGTAATATGCTCTGCGTTGTCACAAGTTTCTTTACGATGGAGTCAAGAGTAACTCCACCGCAAGTTTCTCGGTATGATTCGAGGTCGAACACGGGAAACTGGTTTTCGGTTATTGCAGTACGTTCATGGTATATGTGACCAGGTTTTCAATTCTTTATCAAGGGGTTTGTACAGGTATGTAAATTGCGGTAAAATAAAGGAAAGTAATAAAGATGCGATAAAACATAAAAATACAATAAACCTAAGCTAGATGTTACAAGATACAGGCTTCATGTACAAGATGCTAGGATTAAGGCTGGCTGTGAAGGTTGTGCAAAGATGTGGGATATGGCGACAAGTCTTATGAACATAATAGAAAGAGAAAGATAAATATTATAAACAATGCAAGTTCTTAATTCGATTGAAGGTAAAAATATTGTTCCACTCTTCTCTTGGTGTACACCTCTCAGTGATCGGCCATGTTCCCCACATGTCTGTGGTGAAATAAAGTCTAACGTAATGAACGCAAGGTTGCTACTATGTCTGGAAGTACTACTCGCTTTAGTTAACGCAGTCTTCTGACCCTCTCTCGATAAATCAGAATGACATCTTCACTTCTGCTCTCACAGGTGAAGATGTTGTCTAGCATTCTTTAGCTAAACGTATTTTATAACTTTAATATAGATTAAGTTCTTGGTGATTCATATTGCTCTTCAAGAGATTAAGAAAACATCATGATGAAAGTGACTAACGGTGGATGGAAATAGACAGAAAATGGTAGATGGAATCTATTGAAACATTTAATATTTCTACTAAGCGTTTGATACATGATTTGTGAATGAAGAGGTAAAGAAAATATGGAATACAATGAAAGAGAGATAGAACAGATACAAACAAGTGCCAACATCTTGGCATAGATTCGATGGAAATCTGCTTGCCGGATCGGATGGTTTCGATGGCAGGAAGAGCTTCCCTCTCAGGCTTGCGCCACCGGTAGTAGGGATCTCTGAACAGAGCTTCGATCGGGTGTATGGCAGGTTGGATCTGAGATTCACCTTTTGACCTTATCTCGTTCTCTTCCCAGATTTCTTCTCTTCAGCTTTCAGCTCAGCCTTTTCTCTCTAAAATATTACAGCATTTAGCCCCGTATCCAGTAGCATACTTTTCTCTAAAATCAATGGGGTATTTATAGGAGTAGATCCTTGACTCCGGCCTTGTGGTCCCACTTGATGAATATGGTAATTTCGTAGATGGAGGGATATTATTCCTTTTGTTATGCAATTAGACCATCAATTCTGCACAATCGTTAGTTGTACACATGTCGCAATCCTCCGCTCTCGCGTTTCTCAATTGCATCTTTCGATCATAGGTTCGCATGTGGTGTTTGTTCGAAGCATAGCTCTAGACTGACTATCGCCTTGTGCTGTCACTTCAGTAATCATCTCTTCATGGTTGATCGACGGGCGCAATTGTGACATAGATGCGTTGATTAGTTTCTTATGAGCCTTAAGTGCAAGCGGTGACTTGGTCTCCTTCAACACAGAGTTAAATTTGGATTGTCTTCCATATTTTTGGCGTTAGTGGGTGTAATCGCAAACATTTATAATTATTGTCATACTAGGCTAATTTTCATACAATTGGCGCATAATTACTAACGTTTGGCTGTGATATCTAGATAAGGTGGCATAAATAACTTGTATTTCTACAAGTTATCAGCCTCAATTAGAGCATTTGGAGGTTGGTTTGGGTGGTTCGGGCGTGGTTCGGGTTGGGTCGAGCGATCTAGACCTCTGTGGTATTATTTAATTATTTTATGTATGTGATGTGTATTACATTTGTGCATATAGTATGCCATTTAGATTTAAAATCCCACCATAGGATAACATGTTACATGCATAATATTATGTTATAAGTTAGTTATAATATATAATATGCATGTTTAGGATTTCTTAAAATTAATTATGTGTTATGTTAATTTTGAATGTCTTTGATGTATGTTATGGATGAATAACATGTCTATTTTTTTATAAATTGTTATAAAATCGCATTAGACATTAAAATCCATAGCAAAGATTATTAACATGCTCATTTAGGTTAACAACTTGCTTTAATAGTTAAAATAGGTCGTTATCTTATAAAATATGTTACAAACTCAGTCGATTCATAATCCTGTCTAAGGCTGGAGGTATTTAAGTTGACGGTTTACGTAACACTTCCTACCTTGGGATTATGACCAAAATGTTGAGCATTATTAACCGATTTTATGAGCTTGCGTGAGCGATATGAGGTTTAAAATTGGTTTAACACCTAGACATCGTAGGTTTAAATCCAAATATAAACGTTATACTTGGATAAATCACATAGACTTAGGTTGTTTAAAAGTAGCCTGAATATACCTAAGTAAAAGAATACCCAAAAAGTTTTTAGCAGTATATACGATATAACAATTTAGAACACTTCAGCGAGAGATTAACAATATATATGATATATTGTTTTTAGCTCTCACGTCCCCAAGAGTTCACAACGTGAGATTCATACTCGGCTTCGTGTCGCTTTTACCACAACTACTCCATTCGAAAATTGTTTGCATGGATCGATAATAAGGTGAATGGGGGAAGTAGTTTATAGTAAGTGGGTGAAGAAAATGTGTCAATATATCCTATGGTCTCATCCATTAGTTTGAACCGTGAGATTCCTATGTTGCGTCTACTATCGTTTTTAGGGGATAATAGCTACTTGTTAACCGCGATGATCCCTTCAGAGGGTTATAGCATAGGATTCGAAACAACCCAAGCTTCAGAAATGAAAAGGGTTTTATAGTTCCGTCTTGAACATTGTCTTCCAATTCGGGGCATGTTCATACTGCTCTATAAGACCTAAAAATGGTGGGTCACACTTACAAGAGTTACTAAATGTTAGTTAAAATTCTTGACCAAAAACAGTAACCAAACTACTATAGGAATAAGAATTATTCTAGATATAGTATTTGTTCAAGATTGTCTTACTTCAATGAAAGAGTATTTGACTACCCCTTGGTAGCATCTATTCTAACTCACTAAAGTATCGTTGAAAATAAATATGGGTACTTTATTACGTTTGCTAAAATTGGATTTAAATGCAATGTCGAACTCGATTATAAAACTTCTTGCTTCTGATAAACTCAAAGGAGAAGGTTACTCTAACTGGAAATCAAACATAAACACAATTCTAGTGGTTGACAACCTAGGCTTTGTTTTAATAGAGGAATGTCCTCTTCCCAGTTCAAATACTAACCAAAATGTCGGGAAGTTTATGATAGATAAGTAAGGGCTAATGAGAAGGTGAGATCCTACATCTTGGTGAGCATATCTGATGTGCTCAATAAGAAACATGAAGCCATGCCCACTGCTCGTGAAATCATGTCTGTTGGGAATGGTGTCCTAAATTTTCTTATAATCTCATAGTTTGTAAACTCTGTATAAACATATTGTTGTTAATAAAATAAGTGTTATTTTATGAGCATATACTCAATCCAATAAACTAAGATCTAAGGTTATTTCATGTAATTTAAGCAAGTATGTAGAGACGTACAAATGGATCTTGTTTAAATAATAACCTAAATGGTTTGTAGTAGATGGATAAGGTTGGGTACTTATCCTGGTGACACTATAGATACGACCCACTTTGTAGGTGTTACAAGTGTTGTAAAGTGCTACAAATGATCTGATCCTGATCATTCATGTTGAGACATGCGAGCGGGGGTATCCCATACAAAAAGTTTGTATAAGACTAGACCACAAAATGATAATAGAGCATTTCATTAGGATGACCATAGGTGACATGACCTGAATCCTTAGTGAGTTGTGAACTCCTGTTCATGAAGGTGGTCCTTTGATTTGTATGGGTGAAAGTGGCCAGATTATCAACTCAACAAGCCTACCATTTTGGGGATTCATCTTACTAAGGAGCTGGGAACTCAGCTACATAAGACGAAATTCACTTCTTCCCTGATGCAAGGGCAAGTAGATAAATAGCTCCCTTAAGGGTTGATTTCAGGTCTTGAACATAGTGGTCACACCCTTTCCTGGCCCGAGAGGACCTGGTCATAGTGGGACTATAACTTATTGTTCATTAGAGGAATCAATGATACTTAAGGAGTTAGATGTAACTACAAGGGTAAAATGGTATTTTGGCCCAGCTGTACTTACGAGCAATTTGTGAAGGGTCATCGCATTGTTGATTGGTTATAGCCAATGGACATAGAAATTTATTTGTAGTGCGAAGAGTGTAGTTGTCAGTATTTAGTGGAGTGACCGGCAGGTAATGGAAGTTGAGTAATTTAATTAAAGAATTTAATTAATTATCCAAGTACTGTTGGAGCTTCAATCTATAGGTCCATAAGGTCCCCACTATAGCTCAAGAGAGATTTTGTCTTTGGATTAATTTGAAGTGTTCAAATTAATTAAGAGAATTAATTAAGAGAATTAATTATATATGATATAATTAATTATAATGTATTTCATACATTATGAGAAAATTTTGAATATGATTCAAATACCAATTATATGAATGAGATTCATGTAATTAAATATAAATATGATGTATATTGAGAGGAATTACATATTTGGATACGATCCAAATATCATTTATATGAATGAGATTCATGTAAATGGATTTAATATAAATATGATTTATATTAAATGTCATGTATAGTTAAGAGAGAATAAAAACTATAGTTTATTTTGTATTTGATGTAATATATAACTATAGGTCATATGTTATATTTGATATAACATATAATGTATATATAATAAAGTAGTTATTATATATTTTTTTATTAATTTATTTGAAATTAATAAAAGGGAAAGAGTTATAACTCCCTCCCCACATTCTCTCAAAGAAAACGAACAAGTGATAAAAGTGGGTAGAGTGAGAATAATTCTCTTCAAGCATCCAACGTTTTTTACAGAGAAAAGTTATCTGGAGAAAAAACTCCCTCCCATCCTCTCCATCTCCTTCCCTCTTCTTAGGACTCAAGCAAAGTCCAAAACTTCTGTTTGAGTCTTTGAATCCCAAAAGAGAATATCGAGGGTTTTCGATTGGTAGTGTTCGTGCAAAAAGAAGGACATTCGTAAGGAAAGAGTTCCGTTCGTGATCGTTTGAAGGATTCGTGAAGAAAGGTTCTTCAAAGGTGATTTCTCTTGAACTTATTTCTTACTTAAAGCATGCTATAATTTAATGTTAAATGCATATCTCTTATATGTTTAATGTAAATTCTATATTCAACAATTAATTGAATTTGGACGATCCGCCTTCACTTAAAGATCCCCTCATGTCGAGATTTCCTTCAATTGGTATCAGAGCCAGGTTGTAGTTCTAATTCCAAATTCCATTTATGTATTGAAGTTATTTACACTTCTGATGGGTTTTAATTTCTGTATTGAGTTTATATGATAAATCTTTGTGGATAGTTGTTGATGGATGTTTAGGGGATAGACGTCTCTATTTTATGGCTTTCTGTTTAATTTACAAAGTTAATTTGTAAGGGCCCTTGCATTTTTAGGCAATAAATTGCAATTGATTCTGTATTTGTTAAGTTCTGATCGCTCATGAGGCTTCAGAAAAAGGGTTGCAGTGCGTTTCGATGGAGAAGACGAAACGAAGGTTGTCGCATCGTGTAGCTGGAGCTAAACGATTGTTTATATTTTGTTATGCGGTTGTGTAGAGTTTACTACACGATCGTATAACATTTGCTAAACGATCGCATAGCTAATGCTACATAATCGTGTAGAGTTTACTACACGATCATGTTGCGTTGGCTGCATGATCGCATAAGCGCTCTATGGGTAGACGATTGCACGGTATATGATACTCAACGCACATACTTGCATGCTAAACGATCATGTAGACTATCATACTCATCGCATAGTCATTAGCTACACGATCGTATAGTAAACATTACTAAATGCACGCTACACAATCGTGTTGACTATCATGCTCATCACATAGTCAATAGCTACACGATCGCATAGTAAATGTTACTCGATGCACGTTGAACGATCGTGTAGACATTCATGCTTATCGCATAGTCTTAAGTTACACAATCGCATATAAACAATTGTCTATTCTCAACGTCTCGCTACTCGATGATCAGGAGTTTGGGTTATTTGTGGAGCGGTTCAAGACCCGGTTCACTTGTTCCGAACCGGTGGACTCAAATTTTGTAATAAGTTAGCCTTTTATTTCTAGTTTCTGAGATTGTCTATCCTGGCCCATCAACTTTAGTTAAATATACATGTGATGTATGTTTATTTTATATGTCATAATGTATGTCATATAGTTTTAAAACCCACCATAAGTTATGCATTTATTTTCATGCATCATTTTATATTATAAGTGTTATAATATACTAATATGCATGATTTAAATTACATAAAGCATGCTATACTATATGTATGCATGCATCATTTATATTATAAGTGTTATAATATAAGGTTGAATGGTTGTATGGAATGTATGCTATGGCATGATTCATTACTTAATTATATAAATGTTATATATTAGTAATGAATGAACATTGCATGAAGTATGACACTACCTTAGGTTAATTTATAATTGTTATAAATAACTTATGTATGTCAAGCTTGCAATGCTCGGTTTTAATGTGTTTCATTTACTTTATAAGAGTTATAATTAAATGAAATTAAAAATTAAAATCAATAGCCAAGAGTTGCATGCAAACTTAGGTAAAAATCATTTTTTAAAATAGTTTTAAAATATGATTGAGATAGACCTAAGTTCACAAATTTCTAATGAGATTAGAAAATAGATTAATCTTTTAAATCAATTTAATAGGATTAAATTGATTTCAATAAAAGATTAAATTTCTAACAGATATATTTATCAGGAACCTTTTGTCTAAGGCGAGTTCTGGTTAGGCTGGGGTATTTAAGCTGATGGAAACGGAACACCACTACTTGGGAACCTACCTTAAAAGATGAATGAGATAGATTTACTACAAGTATTCAATTGTTGATTAATATTCATTAAAGTGTTTCATGAATGTTAATTCAAATTGTTTAACTTTCCAAAGTAAGTGTTACTTTTGAGAAAACTTAAACAATCACTTTGTAAAAATAATTAGTCGTATTTTTCCTAAGTAAATTAAACCCTAGGTTGTTAAAATACTCAGTAGGAGGAAAAGATATGTATGATATGTCATTTTTTTCCCTTACGTTTCTCCCTTAATATTCACACCGTGAGACTCATGCTTGGCCTTGAGGCACCTTGGGAGCGTCCCCTTCAGATGCTGTTTGCATGGGTCAATATCAAGGTGAATGGAGAGAGTATTCATAGTAAGTGGGAGAAGAATGTGTGTCAACATGTCTTACGGTCTCTTTAGTTGGTTTGCACAGTGAGACCTTTTTGCACGGCCTCGAGGCGCCCTGGGAGCGTCCCCCTTTGGATGGTTTGTGTAGTTGGTCAATACCAAGGCAAACTCCAGAAATGGATAGGGTCGCTTTAGTTTTTACCCCAATCGATTTTTCCCTTGGGTTGGCTCATTGGGGCAAAAATCTAGGATCTAAAATAAAAGGTCACACTTACGAAAAATTATTAAGCATGTTAATGGTTTCTTGACCAAATAAATGATGACTGGTCAGTATAGGAATAAGAGTTATTTTGGTGTAATGATTAGTTGAGAGTGTCTCAATTTAGTGAAGAGAGAAACTGACTACCCTTCGATGGCTTTTGTCTTAAATCACTGAAGCATCATTACAAAATTAGATATTAAATGAGGTTCATTTAGATTTTTCTAAAACTGATTGGATTTTTTTTTAAAAGAGTTATGCTAAAATCTAATGTAGACCAATATGTTTGGTTTTTTCAGCAATATGTCAAATAGTGATTTTCCGTTAGTTTCCTTTTCAACTTTGACCCTTTTTAATTACATGACATGGAAAGAATCCATTAAAATATTTTTCGTGGTAAACGACCTTGAAGTTGTCATGAATGAGGATTGTTCTCAAGTCCCAACCCCTGATGCACCACGAAATGTATGTAATGCATATGAGGTGCGGATGAAGGCTAATTCGAAGGCCTGACATTTTAGCAAGCACACTTGATGCATTGGCTAAAAGGTTTGAGAACATGATCATTGAACATGAGATCATGGAATCAATGGGAGAATTGTATGAACGAAAGTTCTCACTATTCAAGCAAAACGAGATTGATGACAATAAAATCAATAGTGTCAGTTCCCAAGATAATCTCCAGTCCATATTGAATGTCAAGGGACTAACAGAGAAAGAAATTGTTGCCAACTCTGATGAAGTTCATCGATGAGGATATTGATCCCACTACTCTCCAGAAAAGGAAGAAGTCCAAAGACAATAAATATGATTTATTTGTCTTAGAGACTGATGCGTTATTTTATGTGGTGATTTTATGAAAGGAATTATGGTGATGGGAAATGCATTGTGCAACAAGTTTTCTCAGTAGAATCTAAGTGAAAATCCTACTAAGTTTCCTGGTAAGTCCAGGATCGAACTCAGGGACTAAGAAAAACGGTATGCGGTGATAATTTTTAAGAAGACTTTGCGGTAACCAATAAATCAAAGAGTTATTTTGGGTTGTTTTTTTCGGTACAAAAAGTATGTGACGGATTTGAGAAAAGATTGATTATGCGATAGATACACTGAGTATGCAAAGGAACGGGTTGAGAAGGTCTTTAGCTAGCGTTTCCCGAGAATACGTTCAAAATATGCGATCATGCTACACTTATGTGACAGCAAATCATTTTCCAGTGCAAATGCGGTACTCCTAGTTCTAGAATGCATGCGATGAATGCGATAATGTCCATAGAGCTTATTCCTAAGTCTCTACTTTTTGCCTATGTGATGATGCAAGATGCACACAAAGACAAGATGACTGCATACAATCATAACCTATCTCTAGGATGCATGCGATGCGTTAATAGCAAACAGTGCTTATTCCTAAGCTCCTATCTCTTGTTTATGCATTCTAATCTGACTCTCTCGAGCCTAGATTCTAACCTGACTTTTCAAAGGCTAGATTCTATCCTTAGACTACCCTCCCGAGTATCTCTAATGGACGAATGATGCATACATAATACAAGATAATCGCATAGAATGAAGATCCCCAGTTATGCTAGCTAAGTGTTTCTCAACCCATTCGATAGATTTAGCTACTCATGCGTAATAAACAGAGGGTGAACAGATATAAAAAAGTAAATTCCATTTCTATAGATAAGTTCAAAGTACAAAATGACTATGGAAGATAAGGATAGAGAGCCTGGTAGCAATCCCTTGCTTCCCAAGGCTTTTACACTGTTAACTCTATATTGTTCAAAAGATATTCCTGCTTCCGCAAGAGTTGGCCCTCTCTCTGATCTCGACGCTTCCAACACTCTTCTAAGTTCACCGGAACGATCTTTCAGCACAATCTCGCTTCTGTCGCTTCCGCCTTCTAAATAAAAGAAAAACTAAGAACAAGGCTACTTCTAACTATGGAGAAAATTATCTAACTGTCGAACTCGACGAACTCGATGAACTAGACGCACTCCTTCACTAAAGGTTGCCTTCGATATTTATAGAGCTTCTGGGTGAAAGGCTTCTTCTCTCTTATGATTGCACTGATGGGATGGCATTAATTCTCTGTCTGATGTGCCGAATATTTGTCACCGAAAAGTCGAGTGTATTTGCTACAATAGTTCGTTAGCGACTCGTCAACTTAATTCGAAACTGACTGTCATCAGTTTTTTGTCTCGTCATGATTTATTATGCTTTTCACTCAGATGCGCCCACCATGTTGCGCTGGCTCTATGCGGAAATCCTTCTTGAGCAGATATTTGCGAACGTAAATCACCGTAAAGCCTTGCGGTAACGCTGTGGTCGACCATTGATTTCTTGTGATCGCATTTTCTGCCTTGCGTTAACGCATATTCTGCACAAAAATACATAAGTTAACTGTTTTCATGCGATGGACGCATGCGACGCAATATTATGAACTTAATGCTTTTTGGTCGCAATCTTATATATTTTATCAACACAAACCGACACTGTTTAATAACTTAGCACTGTAATAACGTGCATTTTTGCCCATTATTAGAGACGTGCTTAGTAGAGAATGATGATTCTTCTTGGATAATTGATTTAGGGGCTACTAACCACGTGTGTTCTTCCCATCAAGGATTTAGTTCCTAGAAACAGTTGGAAGCTGGAAAGATGACTCTTAGAGTCGGTACTAGTGAGGCAGTTTCAGCTGTTGCTGTAGGCAGGCTTAAGTTATTTTTGGACAAGAATCGATATCTGTTATTGGATAACGTATATGTAGTTCCTCATATGAAGAGGAACCTAATTTCTATTTCTTGTCTGATTGAATAAAATTATTCCCTTTCCTTCTCTAAGAATAAAGTATTTATTTTTAAGAATGGAATAGAGTTAGGTTTTGGTTCAATAGAAAATAACTTGTATGTACTAAGGTCGTTAGTCATAAAAGTTGTGCTCAATACTAAATTGTTCAAAATAACAATAATCATAAAAAGACCAAGAATTTCTCTTAAATAAAATGCCCATCTTTGGCATCTAATGTTAGGTCACATAAATCTCAATAGGATTAAGAAGTTGGTGAAAAGTGGACTTCTAAATGGTTTAGAAGAAAACTCTTTACCAGTATGTGAATCATGCCTTTGAGACAAAATGGCCAAACGACCTTTTACTGGAAAAGGTTATAGAGCCAAGGAAACTTTGGAGCTTATACATTCAGATCTTTGTAGTTTGATGAATGTAAGATCACGAGATGGGTATGAATATTCCATCCCTTTCATAGATGATCATTTTAGATTTAGGTATCTATACCTAATGAAACATAGGAGTACAAGACTGAAGTTGAAAACTTGTTAGGTAAGAAGATAAAAACACTATGATATGATCGTGGTGGAGAGTATATAGACTTAAGATTCTAGAACTATATGATAGAACATGGAATCACATCCCAACTCTCAACCCCGGGTACACCTCAGTAGAATGGTGTATCAGAAAGGAGAAACGGAACACTGTTGGACATGGTTTGGTCTATGATGAGTTATGCTCATCTTCCAGACTCATTTTGGGGATATGCAATATAGACTATAGTTTATATTTTGAACAACATTCCCTTAAAAGTTGTTTTTGAAACACCTTTTGAGTTATGGATGGAGATGTCGTAAAGGTAGTTTATGTGACTTCAGGATTTGGGGATGTTCAACCCATGTGTTTATGGAAAACCCCAAAAAGTTGGAACCTTGTTCAAAAGTGTGCCTATTTGTAGGTTACCCCAAGGAAACGAGAGGTGGATACTTTTATGATCAAGTGAGAATAAAGTGTTTGTATCGACAAACGCTATCTTCTTCGAAGAAGACCACATGAGGGATCATAAGCCACGGAGTAAACTTATTTTAAATGAGATTTCTAATGAGACTTAGCTTAGAAGCAAGCATTTAATTCTTCTTCAAGTCTTTTAGCTCTAGCTCTTGTCATTGGTCCTTATGGCATAATGATTGCCCCATGATTGGATTGACTTGGAAAGTTCTCCCATAGATTTTCAGCATGAGATTCAATTGAGCTAGTTTGAGCTTGGTGAGCTTCATTTTCCTCTTCATTTGAGTTGGTTTGATCTTGTTGAGCTTCTTGGTTGGTCAGTTCCTTATCATTCTCCATCTCTTCAAAAGGATTCATCCTCGAATCATAATTATCTACATTAAACAATGATAAGTCAGCAATATTAAATGTAGAACTCACTTGATACTTGCCCGGAAGATCAATTTTGTATGCATTATCATTGATCTTTTCTAAAACTTGGAATGGTCCATCTACCCTTTGATGTAACTTGATCTTTCTTTGGTTTGGAAAATGCTCCTTTCGAAAATGAACCCAAACCTAATCTCCTGGTTTCAGAATAAGTGGTCTCCTTCCCTGATTCACTCTTTTGGCAACATTTTCATTATGCTTCTCAATTCTTTCTTTCACTTACTTATGCAGCTTCTTGACAAATTCAGCTTTTGACTTGGCATCAAGATGAACAAACTGGTTAGTTGGCAAAGGTACTAAATCAAGAGGTGTCTTAGGATTAAATCCATAAACTATTTCAAAAGGTGAATATTTAGTTGTGCTATTGACAGGCCTATTATAAGCAAACTCAACAAAAGGCAAAATTTCCTCCCATATATGAAGATTCTTCTCAAGAATTTCCTAAAGAAATGTTATCAACGTCCTATTGACAACCTCAGTTTGACCTTCTGTTTGTGGGTGACGTGGTAGAAAACAACTTAGTTCCTAATTTTCCCCACAAAACTTTCCAAAAATGACTTAAGAACTTGACATCTCTATCACTAACAATTGAATTAGGAATGCCATGCAACCTCACAACTTTCCTAAAGAACAAATCAGCAATGTTCTTGGCATCATCAGTTTTATGACAAGCAATCAAAGGTGACATTTTGCTAAAACGATCAACAACAACAAATATGCTATCATGCCCTCTCCTAGTCCTAGGTAGACCCAGAACAAAATCCATAGACAAGTCAGTCCGAGGTGCATTAAGAACAGGCAAAGGTATGTACAATCCATGTGGCCTAGACTTAGATTTAACTTCTCGACAAGTAATGCATGTACTACAAACTTTGTGAACATCATGCAGCATTTGTGGCCAATAAAAATGACACTTGAGTGCATCATATGTTTTAAACTCAGAAAAATGACCCATCAGACCACCCCCATGTGCTTCCTTAACAGACAATTCCCTATACGAACCTTTCAAAATGCAAAGTTTATCTTTCTTAAACAAGAATCCATAAAAAATGTAAAAATTATTTATTGTCATTCCATTCATATATTGGGAAAATAAATTACCAAAATCATCATCATTTCCATACATTTCTTTCAAAAACTAAAATCCTAGTAATTTAAAAGATAAAGTTGATAACAAGCTATATCTCCTAGAGAATGCATCAGCCACAATATTTTCCTTGCCACTTTTGTACCTTATAACAAATGGAAATGATTCAATGAATTCAACCCATTTAGCATGACGACGATTCAACTTGTCTTGTCCCTTGAGATGCTTCAAACTTTCATGATTAGTATGGATGACAAATTCCTTTAGCCATAGGTAATGTTGCCAAGTTTGTAATGCTCTTACCAAAGCATACAACTCCTTGTCATAAGTTGGATAGTTTAAAGCAGCACCATTCAATTTCTCACTCTGATACCAAATGAGAATAAAAATAAATCCCAATAAACAAAATGATAACAACCCCAAGAAAGCTAAACATATTTGGCTTGGAAGATTGATCAATGATCAAGAAGAAATGAGAACTTGTTCCTAACTTCAAGATTCCGAACTCTCCACAATCTAATTGATCAAACTAGATTGAAAGTTCTAATACATGTATTCTAAACACAAGAATACAAAGAAAAAGCATAAAGCTTGAGAGAATAAACTCTAATAAATTTCATTCAAATTCAAAGTGTTGTTCCAATGACCAAAGTACATAGGTATTTATACTAATTGAAAAGACAACTTGGAAGGACACAACTTTTCACCTAATTGACTAGGTTCAACAAAAACTCTTCAACTACATACATGAATCTTAATAAATATAAATACATTGAAATAAATTAATACATCAAGCATTAAACATGGGGATGAATATGAATTTTCAGATTCATTAGGACTTTTGGGTGTCTAAGTGGCTGTTGAAGCTTGAAGGGTTGCAACTCTTCATGATGAGTTGGAAATTTAGCTTGGAAGCAAGTATTTAATCCATTTCCAAGTCTTTTAGCTCTAGCTCTTGTCATTGATCTTTGGGGCATAATGATTGCCTCATGATTGGATTGACTTGGAAAGTTCTCCCATGGATTTTCAGCATAAGATTCAATTGAGCTAGTTTGAGCTTAGTGTGCTTCATTTTCCTCTTCATTTGAGTTGGTTTAATCTTGTTGAGTTTCTCGGTTCGTCTGCTTCTTATCATTTTGTCATGTTAAAGTTTATTAGGATTCTCTTGTCCATAGCCACATATTATGACTATGAGATATGACAAATGGATGTCAAGACTGCCTTTTTTAAGGGTAATCTTGAAGAGGCCATCTACATGATTGAACTAGAAGGATTCATTGAACAAGATCAAGAGTAAAAGGTTTGCAAGATTAATCGGTCTATTTATGGACTGAAAGAAGCATCTCGATCTGAAATATAAGATTTTATATTGCGATTAAATCTTATGGCTTTGATCAGAATGTTGATGAGCATTGTGTTACAAGAAAATCATCAACAGCTCAGTAGCTTTCCTCTTGCTGTATGTGGATGATATCCTACTCATTGAGAATGATGTAGGTTTTCTGACTAATGTTAAGAAATGGCTAGCCGCCCAATTCCAAATGAAAGATTTGGGAGAGGCGCAATTTGTTTTAGGGATCTAGATCATAAAGGATCATAAGAAGAAAAGGTTGGCCCTGTCTCAGGCATCATATATTGATAAGATGCTTGTCAGCTATTCGATGCACAATTCCAAGAAAGGTTTATTACCTTTTAGGTATGGAATTGTTTTGTCTAAGGAACAGTGTCCTAAAACTCCTCAAGAGGTTGAGGAAATGAGACAGATTCCTATGCATCGGCTATTGGTAGCCTAATGTATGTAATGTTATGTACTAGACCTGACATTTGTTATGTAGTAGGGATTGTCAATTGATACCAGTCTAATCCAGGATTAGATCACTAGACGACGGTCAAAACGATCCTTAAGTATCTTTGGAGAACGAGGGACTATATGCTCGTGTATGAAGATAAGAATTTGATCCTTATAAGATACACAGACTCTGACTTGTGAAGATATAGTATGGCAAAGCATCAAGTAAGGATGCATAGTAGACTCCACTATGGAAGCTGAATACGTAGCTGCTTGTGAAGCTGCTAAATAGGTTGTTTGACTTAAGAAGTTCCTTACTGATTTGGAAGTTGTTCCAAATATGTCTTTACTCATCATACTTTATTGTGATAACAGTGGTCTGTGGCAAATTCTAAGGAACCTAGGAGTCACAGAAGAGGCAAGCACATAGAACGAAAATATCATTTGATCCGGGAGATTGTGCATCAAGTCGATGTGATTGTCACGAAGATTGCATCGGAGCACAACGTTGCTGATTCGTTTACAAAGGCTCTTACGGCTAAAGTGTTCGAGGATCATCTAGAAAGTTTGTGTCTACGGGATATGCGGCACATTGTCTAGGGCAAGTGGGAGATGTTACTAGAGTATAGTGTGGAGACATAAAAGTAGATCAGGTTCGAGTAAATAGTCAAAATGATCTATGGTACATGAATAAGGTTGGGTACCTTATTCTGGTAACACCATTAGATGCGGCCTACTCTGTAGTTGTTACAAAGAGTTTTGTTACAAAGAGTTGTAAAGTGCTACATACGATGCGATCCTAATTTGTACATGCTATAATAGAAGGAGTGGGAGCGTCCTATGCAATGAGTTTGCATAAGATCAGGACCAAGAAATAAGTCACTCTTACTTTATAATTTTATTTACTGTTTAAGACTGACTATTTCACCTAGATGACCTAGGTAACTCGATCTTAATCCTGAGCTAACTATGAACTCCTGTTTATTCGGGATTGTCCTTAGATTTGCATAGGTGAGGGTTGGCTCAACAGCGCCGACTCAATAAGACTCCCATTTCAGGAGTAAGACTGGATAGATAGCTAGGGACATAGGGTGCAAGATGGAGTTCAGACCTACCCGATTTAGGAATAGAAGAAAGGTTGTTCTCTCAAGTACTGAATCTAGGTCTTTAACAAGGGGTCCCACCCTTTCACTGAGGCTGAGAGATTTTGGTTTAGTGATTGGATCACAAACCAGTTGTTCATTAGAGGATCAGTAGGGACTTGAGGAATAAGACATAATCTTGAGGGTAAAATAGATATTTGACCCCGTCGTTATTACGAACAACCTGTGAATGGTCGACTTGCTGATTATGGTTAAATCATGTGGACATAATATATCTACAATGAGGGGAGTGCAACTATGGGCTTTAGTGGAGTGACCCATTAGTTAACTAATAGAGATTAATCTGGTCTAATGAATTTAGCCAATTAATCTCGGATTGTTGGAGCCCATGATCTGTAGGTCCGCGAGGTCCCCCTACTAGCTTCTAATGGACTAGCTCTAGAATAGCGTGATAAGTTAATTTGAATCGTTCAAATTAGAATTAAGGGAATTACTAATTATATGAGATATAATTACATGTTTAATTTGAGAATTAAATGGAATAGGAATATTTATATATTTAAATATGATTTAAATATATAAAGATGAATATGTGTTAAAATTAATGTTTGATATTAAATTAATTAAGTTTTATTTAATAATTAATGTATGAAATTAATTAATTTTTTCATTTTTAAAATCAAAATAGATTTTATAAAATTATTTTTGATTTTATGATAAAATTGAAAAAGGAAAAAGCAAATCACACAAAATGGAAAAAAGAAGATTTTCCATTATTCATCTCCTTAGTTGCTCACTCAAATGGCATTCACTTTACCTTGTCTTCTCCAAGCATGAGCTGTAACTCATGCAACTCTCTCCTTTGCATGTTGATCTGCAATATAATGAAGAGATTGGAGTGAAAATCGGTACAATCTATAGAGAATTGTAGAGAAATATCAATTTGAAGAAAGGGTTCTTCAATAAGATTATTGTAGTGAGCATTTCTCCTTCATCCCTTGATCCAAGCTTGTTTTGAGTCCCACAACTCAATCTAGAGCACCAAGAGAATAGTGGCAAAGATCTTAAGGTGGTCTGCAACAAGATTTTGAGAAGATAGCAGCTAGAGAAGGACATTTGAAGTAGTTTTACAAGAGGTATGTCTTGAAACTCACTTATTTTCTGCAAGAGCATGCTTTATTCTTTACCAAAATTAGTGAATTTGAGTGCTTAGATGATCCTTGTACTTTCGGTGTTGCTGATACAATCCTACAATTAGTATCAGAGCACCATATAAGCATTCAATTCGGTTTAATTTTGGTTTGGTGGGTGTTTTATATGAGAAATATGAAACTGATGCACTGATATGGTTTTCTGAGATTTGGCTTTTTAATTCTTTTTAATTTCTTATTTAAATTTTTAATTGGCTCTTGTTTGATGAGCTTTTATGTGTTAGCAAGAGTGTGTAATTTATTTGGAGTCATTAGAGTTGAAATTAAGATGTAATTGAAGAAACAAGTGAAAGAGACCGAGCTACTATTCCAGTTTTTTAGCTTCTGCTCAAAATCGTTGTTGAGGTTCAGTTGCTAAGTGATCGTCTAGCTTCAGATGCTACACGATGTGAAGAAAAGCTAGACGATCGTATAGTAATGGGCGTTGGTCATTGTGATGTTGAACGCTAGATGATTGTGTACCTACGGGAGCTAAACGTTGCGTTCAATTTGCTATATGATAGCACTAAGCGATCGTTTAGCTTTGACGTGGGAACTAAACGATACGTTAAATTTACTATACGATGGTACTACACGAATGTTTAGCTACGAGGCATGCTAAGCAATGCAATGAAGTGCTATGTGATAGCGCTGAGCGATTGTTTAGATGTAGAGCTAAGCGATCGTGCAGACGAAATGCTAAGCGACGCGATGATGTTCTATACGATGGGGCTAAGCGATCATTTAGCTACGGCGGATACTAAACGATGACATGAAGCGCTAAATGACGATGTTAAGTAATCATTTAGTTCTCTATGATGGAACTAAGCGATAGCTAAGCGATGGAGTTGAGTGATCGTGTAGTTCTATACGATAGAGCTAAACGATCGTTTAGCTTCGGCAGACACTAAGTGATCGTGTAGTTCTATATGATAAAGCTAAACGATCGTTTAGTTGAGGCAAACACTAAGCGATCGTGTAGTTCTTCACAACACAAGGCGATGGAGCTAGACGATTTCCTTCAGCACTACACGATCGGCCTTTACAAGACTTTGAGGTTGGACTGAGAGCAGCCGGTTCAACCGTTTTTCTCAAGGTCCAATCCAGTTCAGCCTCAGAGTGTTTTTGGTTAGTTTAATTCAGGCTTTGATGGTCCGGTTCAAACTTGTCCAGTTCGGTTCAAGGTGCTTGAGTTCGATTTGGAGCGATTTGAGCGGTTCAAAGGCGGTTTTGAAGCTGATTGTAATAGTTAGGCTTATGTTTGCTTGTTTTTGCCAAAACTAAAACCATATCAGTCTGTATTTAATTATTTATGCATTTGATGTATGTTATAATTAAATAAATCTTGTATGTGCATATAGTATGCCATTTAGATTTAAAATCCCACCATAGGAAGCATGTTACATGCATTGAAAGTATGTTATAATTGTTATAATATATAGTATGCATGTTAGGGTTTCTTGTATTTAATATAAGTGTTATATTAAATATTGAATGCCTTATGTATGTTATGGATTTTTAGCATGTCTAAAGTTTTATAAGTTGTTATAAAATTGGGTTAGACATTTAAAATCCATAAACAACAGCTGCATGCTCACGTAGGTTGACCACCTGTTTTAATTGTTAAAACTTATAAAACCTAGGTTACAAACTCAACCAGTATATAATCCTGTCTAAGGTTGGGGTACTTAAGTTGATGGTTTACGGAACACCTCCTACCTGGGGATTATGGTCGAATTATTGAGCATTGGTAACCGATTTTATGAGCATACGTGAGTGATGTGAGGTAATAAAATGGTTTATCACTTAGACATCATAGGTTAAAATCCAATTATAAGAGTTATACTTGGATAAACCACATACACTTAGGGTTGTTTTATTAGCCGAAAAAACCTAAGTATAAATCTACCCAATATAACACTTCAATGGTCGTTTAATAACTTCTATATGATAGAGTTATTAGAAAACTTCAGTGGGAGATTAATAACATATACGATACGTTATTTTTAGCTCGCATGTCTCTAAGAGTTCATAATCCAAATTTAAGTTGTACTTCGTGTCACCCTGGAAGTGTCCTCCATTCGGAAAGTATTTTTTAGCTTAAATCTAGATTTTGGTGAATAAGGGAAAGTTGTTCAAACATAAGTCTTTTATTCGATATATAGATTTCAACTGCCACGTCTCCACATAGTTTACACCGTGAGATTCATATGACGCTCCGTGTCACCCTGGAAGTGGCCTCCATTTGGAAAGTGTTTTGTATGAGTCAATATCAAGGTAAACGAAGGAAGTAGTTCATAGTAAGTGGGTGAAGGATATGTATCAATATATCCTACGGTCTCCTCCATTAGTCTGAATCGTGAGATTCCTATGTTACGCCTACTGGTTTGCTTTAGGTGAACCTTTGCTAGTCGTTTAGCGACGGTTATCCCCTCGGAGGGTTGTAACATAGGATTCGGAACAACACAGGCTTCAGTAAAATGAATAGGGTCTTATAGTTCCGTCTTGGATGTTGTCTTCTATTACGGAGACAAATTCATACCGTTCTATAGGATCTGAAAATGGTGAGTCACACTTACAAGAATTACTAAGTTGTTAGTAAAGATCTTGACCGAATACGATAACTAAGCGACTATAGGAATAAAAGTTATTCCATAGATAATAGGAATAAGAGTTATTCCAGGGATAGTGTTTAGTCAAATTTGTTTGTTTTAGTGAAGGAGTATGTGACTGCCCTTTGGTAGCAGATATTCTGACTCACTAAAATATCGTTCTAAATAAATAATGGTTATGGGTACATTATTACTTTTTGCTAAAACTTGATCTTGGATTTAGTTACGATTTGCTAATTAGAATTTGTTTGATTTTTATCAGCATGTCAAATTCTTCTGTAATACTCGTTTCTGATGTACATAACAGTAAAATCAAATCAACAAACAAATTACTAGCGGTTGATTACACCAAAAGAGTTTTAATAGAGGATTGTCCTCTATCTCCCAACTCATTTGAAATTATGAATTATGTAGATGAGAATGTTGAATTCAAATAACAAGATAAATATGATTTACTTGTTATCGAAGCATGTTTAGTGGAAAACGATAAAATCTGGATAATTGATTCAGGTGCCGCTAATCATGTATGTACTATCTCACAGGAAACAAGTTCTTAGAGAAAGTTGACCGAAGGTGAAACAATCTTTAAGGTAGGGACTAGAGAGATTGTTTCAGCTAAAGCAGTGGGAGATATGAAGTTATTTATAGGAGATAAGTACATTTATTTGAAAAATGTATATTATATTCCTTCTATGAAAAGTAATCTAATATCTGTCTCTTGTTTGCTAGAACAAAATTATAAAGTTTATTTCGAAAATGGTAAAGTGTTCATCAATGAGAAATAAACAAATTTGCTCTACAAAATTAGAAAATAATTTGTACATGTTAAAACCAACTGAGGTCAAAGCTGTTTTGAACATAGAGATGTTTAAAACTGCTGGGACTCATAAGAAGAGGAAGATTTCTCCAAATGCCTATCTTTGGCACTTGAGACTAGGTCACATAAATTTCAACAGGATTGAGAGATTGGTTAAGAACGGTCATCTAAATAAGTTGGAAGATAGTTCATTACCACCATGTGAGTCCTGTCTCGAGGGTAAAATGACAAAAAGATCTTTTTCTGGAAAAGGTCTTAGAGCCAAAGAACCCCTAGAACTGATTCACTCAGACCTTTGTGGGCTTCTAAATGTTAGAGCGAGAGGAGGGTATGAATATTTCAATAGTTTTATAGATGATTATTCCAGGTATGGGCATATTTATCTAATGCACCAAAAGTCTGAAACTTTTAAAAAGTTCAAAGAGTATAAGGCTGAGGTTGAGAACCAATTAAGTAAAAAGATTAAAACACTTCGATCGGATCGAGGTGGTGAGTATATGGTCATAGAATTTCAGAACTATTTGATAGAACATGGAATTCAACTCACAACCCCTGGCACATCAACAGAACATTGTGGTAGAAAGGAGAAACAGAACCTTGTTGGACATGGTTCGTTCCATGATGAGTTACGCTTAGTTACCAAATTCTTTTTGGGGACATGCAGTTGGGACTACGGTGTATATTTTGAACATGGTTCCCTCAAAAAGTGTCTCTGAAATACCTTACGAGCTCTGGAGAGGACGTAAAGGAAATTTATATCACTTCAGGATTTGGGATTGTCCAGCACATGTGTTGGTGCAAAATCCTAAAAAGCTGGAACACCGTTCTAAAGTATGCCTATTTGTAGGCTACTCAAAAGAAACAAAAGGTGGTCTCTTTTA
The DNA here is from genome assembly GCF_027475165.1 of Benincasa hispida. NCBI lineage: Eukaryota > Viridiplantae > Streptophyta > Magnoliopsida > Cucurbitales > Cucurbitaceae > Benincasa > Benincasa hispida. Next base: position 82,913,597 of record NC_143478.1, on the reverse strand, counting down.
TGATCCTTAGGAAGATAAGATATTTGTATCGACAAATGAAACCTTCCTAGAGGAAGATTATATAAAGAACCATCAACCTCATAGTAAGCTAGTAATAGAAGAAATGTCCAGAGAAACGAAAAGTGTATCAATAAGAGTTGATGATCGAGCAGGTCCGTCAACAATATTTGTTGATAGAACAAGTCCATCAACAAGAGTTGTTGATGAAACTGATACTCCACATCCTTCTCAAGAGTTGAGAATGTCTTGTCGTAGTGGGAGGGTTGTGCAACAGCCTGACCGGTACATGGGTTTAACTCAAACTCAAGTCATCATACTAGATGATGGTTTAAAGGATCCATTGTCTTTTAATCAAGCAATGAACGATGTGGACAAAGACAAATGGATTAAAGCCATGGACCTTGAAATGGAATCTATGTATTTCAATTTTATCTGGGACCTTGTAGATCATCTAGAAGGGGTAAAACCCATCGGTTGCAAATGGATCTACAAAAGAAAAGAAGACCAACTGGTAAGGTACAGACCTACAAAGCTAGACTTGTGGCAAAAGGGTTTGCCTAACGAGAGGGAGTAGATTTTGAAGAAACCTTCTCTCCAGTTGCCATGATAAAGTCTATTAGAATACTTTTGTCCATAGCCATATTCTATGATTATGAAATACGGCAAATGGATGTCAAGACAACTTTTTTGAATGGCTATCTTGAAGAGGGTATCTATATGTCTCAACCAGAAGGGTTCATACAGTAGGGTTAAGAGTAAAAGGTTTGCAAGCTTAATCGATCCATTTATGGATTAAAACAAGCTTTTAGATCCTGGAATATGAGATTTGATGCTACGATCAAATCTTATGGCTTTGAACAAAATGTTGACGAACCCTATGTATACAAGAAAATGGTCAACAAAACTATCGCTTTTCTGGTGTTGTATGTTGATGATATTCTACCTATTGGGAATGAGGAAGAATATCTAGCTGACGTTAAGAGATGGCTAGCTTCACAATTCCAAATTAAAGATTTGGGAGAAGCACAGTATGTTCTTGGAATCCAAATAGTTCGGAATCGCAAGAACAGAACATTGGCATTATCTCAAGCATCTTATATAGACAAGATGTTGTCTAGGTATAAAATGCAAAATGTCAAGAAAGAATTTTTACCTTTCAGGTATGGAATTCACCTGTCTAAGGAACAGAGTCCTAAGATACCTCAAGAGGTTGAGAAAATGAATCAAATTCCATATGCATCTGCAGTAGGAAGTCTGATGTATGCAATGTTGTGTACACGTTCCGATATATGCTATGTCGTAGGAATTGTCAATATATTTCAGTTCAATCCTGGTCATGACCATTGGACTGTTGTTAAAAACATTCTCAAATATCTTTGAAGAACGAGAGATTATATGCTCGTGTATGGTCCTAAGGATCTGATCCTTACTGGATACACTGATTCTGACTTTCAAAGCAATATTGATTCAAGGAAATCAACTTCGGGGTCAGTATTCACTCTTAACGGAGGAGCAGTTGTATGGAAAAGCATCAAGCAGAGTTGTATTACGGACTCCATAATGGAAGCTGAGTATGAAGTAGTATGGCTCAGAAAGTTCCTGATAGATCTAGAAGTAGTTCCTAATATGCATCTGCATGTCACTCTCTATTGTGACAATAGTGGAGCAGTTGCAAATTCAAAGAAACCAGCCATAAAAAGGGAAAGCATATAAAGCGGAAGTACCATCTCATCAAGAAGATTGTACATAGAGGAGATGTAATCGTCACTCAGATTGCTTCCCAAGACAACTTAGCTGATCCATTTACGAAGACCCTCTCAGCTAAAGTGTTCAAGGGTCACCTAGTAGGACTATGTCTACGAGTTTTGTATCACTAGGGAAAGTGGGAGAATTTATGGGTATTGTAATGCCCTAGTTTATTGTATTTGTACATTTTATTCTCTCCATGTAAACTCAACATTGTACAATTTAGTCCAAGTGGGAGTATTGTTGGATTTTATGTCCTAAAACTCGTAGTTTGTAAAATGATAAACATTTTCTATAATCAATAAAATTATTATTGATTTCATAAATTGTATAAAAGTCTAAATCCAATAAACTAAGACCCATGACTATTGTATGAGTACTTGAAATTTATATGGAGACATAAGAGTGGATCAGATTTGAGTAAATAGTTAAAATGATCTATGGTACATGAATAAGGTTGGGTACCTTATTTTAGTAACCCCATTGGATGCGGCCTACTCTGTAGTTGTTACAAAGAGTTGTAAAGTGCTACATACGATGTGATCCTAATTCGTACATGTTATGACAAGAGGAGTGGGGGCGTTGTATGCAATGAGTTTGCATAAGAACAAGACCAAGTTACTCTTACTTTATAACGTTGTTTACTGTTTAAGACTGACTATTTTACCTAGATGACCTAGGTAACTCGATCTTAATCTTAAGCTAACTATGAACTTCTGTTTATTCGGGATTGTCCTTAGATTTGCATAGGTGAGGGTTGGCTCAACAGCACCGACTCAATAAGACTCCCATTTCAGGGGTAAGACCGGATAGATAGCTGGGGACATAGGGTGCAACACGGAGTTCATGCCTACCCGATTTAGGGATAGGAAAAAGGTTTGTTCTCTCAAGTACTGAATCCAGATTTTGAACAAGGGGTCTCACCCTCTCACTGAGGCTAAGAGAGTTTGGTTTAGTGATTGGATCATAAATCAGTTTTTCATTAGAGGATCAGTAGGGACTTGAGGAATAAGACATAATCTCTGGGGTAAAAAAGATATTTGACCTCGTTGTTATTACGAATAACCTATGAATGGTCGACTTGCTAATTATGGTTAAATCATGTGGACATAATATATCTACAATGAGGGGAGTACAACTATGGGCTTTAGTGGAGTGACCAATTAGTTAACGAATGGGGATTAATCTGGTCTAGTGAGTTTAGTCAATTAATCTCAGATCGTTGGAGCCCATGATCTGTAGGTTCGCGACATCCCCCTACTAGCTCTAGAAGAGCGTGATAAGTTAATTTGAATCGTTCAAATTAGAATTAAGGGAATTAGTAATCATATGAGATATAATTACATGTTTAATTTGAGAATTAAATGGAATAGGAGTATTTATATATTTAAATATGATTTAAATACATAAAGATGGATATGTGTTAAAATTAATTTAATATTTGATATTAAATTAATTAAGTTTTATTTAATAATTAATTTATGAAATTAATTAAATTTTTTTCAGTTTTAAAATCAAAATAGATTTTGTAAAATCATTTTTTTTTTATGATAAAATTGAGAAAGAAATCAAATCACACAAAATGGGAAAAAGAAGATTTTCCATTATCCATCTCCTTAGTTGTTCACTCAAATGGCATTCACTTTGCCTTGTCTTCTCCAAGCATGAGTTGTAACTCATGCATCTCTCTCATTTGCATGTTGATCTGCAATATAATAAAGAGATTGAAGTGAAAATCGGATATGCAATCTATAGAGATTTTTAGAGAAAATTCGATTTGAAGAAAGGGCTCTTCAACAAGATTACTGCAGTGAGCATTTCTACTTCATCCCTTGATTCAAGCTTGTTTTGAGTCCCACAACTCAATCTAGAGCAGCAAGAGACTAATGGGAAAGATCTTGAGGTGGTCTGCAACAAGATTTGAAGAAGATAGTAACTAGAGAAGGAGCTTTGAAGTAGTTCTACAAGAGGTATGTCTTAAAACTCACATGTTTTCTGCAAGAGCATGCTTTATTCTTCGAGTGCTTAGATGATCCTTGATCCTACAAATTCTAGGAAATCTACTTCAAGATCAGTTTTCACTCTTAACAGAGGAGCTATAGTGTGGAGAAGCATCAAACAGAGTTGTATAGCTGACTCCACGGTGGAAGCGAAATATGTAGTTGCATGCGAAACAACTAAAGAAGCATTGTGGCTGCGAAAGTTCCTGATAGATTTGGAAGTGGTTTCAACTATGCATCTACCCATTATTCTATATTGCAACAACAACAGAGCATTGCCAATTCAAAAGAACCAAGAAGTCACAAACGTGGAAAGCACATCGAAAAAAAGTACCATCTCATTAGGGAGATAGTACACCAAGGAGATGTGATAGTCACGAAGATAGCTTCAGAAGATAACCTTGTTCATCTGTTTATGAAGGCCCTTCGACTCAAGTGTTCGAGGGCCACTTGGTTGGACTAGAACTATGAATTTCATAATCTAAGGCAAGTGGGAGAATGTCAAGGGTATATGGATGCCCTAGTTTATTGTATTTTCTCTCTAATTTTTTATCAACATTGTAAAATATTAAATATTTGTCTCATTGGAGTATTAGTCCAAGTGGGAGATTGTTAGGAATATCTTAAAACTTGTAGTTCGTAAATATTGTTAACATATTCTATTTAACAATAAAAATATCATTGCGTATTTTATTAAATAAATTATTATTGCCATTGCATTCTGTTATAAAAATATAATAAATGAATCCATACCTATATACTTTAACTTTATGTGGCGACATAAAAATGAATCAAGTTTTAGTATATAGCCAAAATGGTCTATAAGTATATGGATGAGATTGGATACCTCATCCTAGTAACATTATTGAATGCGGCCCATTTTGTATACTGATACAAATGATGTGATCCCAAAATCATTCATGTAGAGACATGTGAGTTGGGGCATCCTATACAATGAGTTTGCATAAGACCGGACCTCAAAATAGTTATTTTTCTTTATAACGATTGTTTATTGTTAAAATTGACTATTTCAAAATTCAATGACCTAGGGTAACTCGATCTTAATCATGAGCTAACTATGAACTCTTATTTGGTCGGGATTATCCTTTGATCTGCAGAGGTGACAGTAGTCCAACAACACTACTCAATAAGCCTCCCATTTTGCGAATAAGACTGGATAGATAGTTGGGGACATAGTTCTGCAAGATGGAATTCACTCTTACCCAACTTAGGGTTAGTAAATAGATTGTTCTCTTAAGCACTGATTCCTAGTCTTGAACAACGAGGCCCCAGCCTCTCATGATCAAGAGAGTTATGGTTTATTAGTTGGATTATAAACCAAATTTTTCAATAGAAGATCAGCGGGAGCTTAATGAGCAAGATGTATTTACAAGGGTAAAACGATAATTTTAACCTAACTGTAAATGCGAATAAACTATGAAGAATCGACTTACTAATTGTGGTTAAAGTGGACAAAAATATATCTACAGTGAGGAGTGTAACTATCGAGCTATAGTGGTGTGTCTCGATAGTTAACGAATATTGATTAATTTGGTCTAAAGAGTTTAGTCAATTAATCTCAAATCGTTAGAGCTCATGGTCTGTTGGTCCATAAGGTCCCTCTACTAACTTGAAAATTATATCTTAGATTAGTGAATTGAGGCAATTTGAAATGTTCAAATTCGAAATTAAGATTTTGAATTTGAAATGTGCAAATTCAATTAGGGTTTTAATGAATTGTATTTGATACAATTAAAATATTTAATTTTGTTGAAATTAAATGAAATTGGAGAGTTCAAAAATATTTAAATAATGATTTAAATATTTGATGAAGTGAAAAATAATATTTGATATTTGATATTAAATTAAATAATTAAATTAGCTTAATTAACTATCCAATTTTGTTCAAATTTTGAAATTTGTTTAAAATTGTCATTTTGATTTATGAATTTTATTTTATGTTTTTTAAAATTCAAAATTGTAAAACTTAGTTTTAAAATTGAAATTTGGAAAATCAAATTTTAATTAATTTTTAATTAATCAAATTTTTATTTAAAATTTGGTTTAAATAAGAGAAAGTGGAAAAATCTCCACTAAATATTCCACCTCATGCCACTTCAATTTCAATGAAAATTGAAGTGGCTTCAACATTTGATCCTAAGTTGCATGTTCCAGCTCTATTAATTGAGGTTTTGACTTCAATTAGAGCCCCATGCAATCTCATTTCAAGCTAAAACTCTGATTCCTCTCCAAACCTTCTTCCATTTCAACCCAATTGCTCTCAATTCAATGTTTCCACCACACAATCCAAGCTTGAGGATAGTAGAGAAATTCTTCTTGGTGATCTACTAAAAGATTAAAGGATAATTTCGTGGGTATCAGTTGGATTTTGAAGGGTTTGCGTCAAAGGTAATGAGTTCTTGAAACCCATTTTAGAAAACTGTTTTGTTGCATGTTTTTAAACTCAAATTAAGTGTAATTAGAGTGCTTATTGATTCTGATTTTTTCCGATGCATATTAATTTACTCTATCAATTATAACTCTTATAATATATTATAAGGCATGAACATGTTTAACCTATGATAGGATTTATCTAAATGATATTCATAAGACATTTAAACAGCAAATGAACCGGTAATTTGACCCCTAGGATAAAATAAAGCAATAAATTACATTAAGTTTTGCAAAATTTATCTTAAAAAACTTCTACAGCTCCAAAATTGGACTAAGCCAACCCGAATCAACCCGAACGCTTTGAACCAAACCCCAAAATTACGAACCAAGCCAACCCAGCACAAAATCGAACCCAACTAGTTTGAACCAGCTAAACCAAACCAAACCATCTTGGACCGCAGCCATATCGGATGCGTTTTGCTAACCCTCACAAAATTGCATCAACGTTGCAAAGCGGAGGAGCAGTGTTGCGACGTCCGGAAGTGGATCTAGGAAAATTTGCAATTGTTCTCCCATTTTGGCCAAAATTGGTCTCTCTTCATCATAAACAACCCTAATTCTAGACATGGACTTACAAAAGACTTGATTTACATGATAAAATGCCCAAAAACGCAGGGTCTTTACAAATTGATCAAATCAAAACATGTAAATCTAAGGCCAAATTATATCATAAACATTCATTCACAAACCACATTCCAAAATGATATTCAACCCACCGAACCAGTGCAAATATTGAAATTTCTAAATTAATTATACGAGTTGCTCTAATAATAATTGTAGGTTTAAAAGCCTTAACACAGTAGAAGGACCAAGACCCAACTCAAAATTAATCTAGAATCCAAAAAATACCAGTACACTAGCAAAACATATAAATTAAAGTAGAGATATAAAAAATCTCAACCTACTGCAAAATTAGGTTAAGCATGCTTTACAATTTTGGGAATTTAATTTTACAGAGAAAGAAAAACATCACTTACTCTCATTGACGACTAAGATGAAAAGCCCAATTCTTCTTGGAATGGAAATAACGAACACCACCACTTCAAGACCTCCATATTCTCTGAGAAATTGGGGTTATTGGTTTTTGGGAAACAATCTCAAATTGAAAAAAGAGAGAGAATTTTTGGAGAGAGATTTTCACCAAAACGTTTCTGTGATCAATTTGTGAGTTTCTTCCTTTTTTTTATCTCCCAGGTATATCATGCGTGAGAGCCTAAACATGGGTAGTGATCCACGTTCTTTTGATAACTCCTATGTATGGGAGTTATTATTATTTAATTTAATAAATTAAATTAAATAAATAATCATTAATTTAATAAATAATTGAATCATTAATAATTAATTTAATTAATAAATCCATTTAAATCATATTTAAATGAACATCTTTCACATAATTTAATGAACATCTCTTATATGAATCATATTCAATTGTATTTCTCTCGTAACCTATAGTTTAGTGTTCATCTAATTCTTTCATAAATTAATTTTGAATCATATCCAAAATTAAATGTATAAAGTTTAATTAAAATATAAACTTTATATTATAATGTATCATTGTACATTATACTATTTCCCTAAGTGAATTTGAACATTTCAAACTCTATTCAAGACATAATTACCTTAATACCCTTTATGAGCTAGGAAGTGAACCTCATGGACCTCTAGATCAGAAACTCTAATGATATGAGATTAATTAGCTAAACTCATTGACCATATTAATCAATATTCGTTGACTGTGGGTACACTCTACTAAAGACCCACAGCTGCACTCTTCTCACTGCAGATATATCTCTATATCCACAGATATAGACCAATAACAGAAAATTAGTCCTTCACGAGTGTTCGTAACATCAATTGGGTCAAATTACTGTTTTACCCTTGGGTCACTTATTTATCTTTAAGTATCGGTGCTTCTCTAATGAACAACCTATTTATGGTCCAACCATTAAACATAAATCCCTTTCAGGCCAGTGAGAGGGTAGGGTTCTTTGTTCAAGTCTCGGAGACATCACCTAAGGGAACATTCATCTACTAACCCTAAAGTCGGGAAAGAGTGAAATTTATCTTGTATTATTATGTTTCCTCCCCATTAGTTTTGTCTCCAAAATGGTAGGCATATTAAGTCGATAAATTATAAACTCTCACCCATAAAAATAAAAGGATAATTCAATCTGAACAGGAGTTCATAATACACTCAGGATTAAGATTAAGTTGTCTAGGTCATCCTATTGAAATAGAAACCTAACTAGTCAACGAAGTTAAATCAAGTAGTTACTATTTTGTGGTTCGGTCTTATGCAAACTCATTGTATAGGATACCCTCACTCACATGTCATTTACACAAACGCGTTAGTTCATTGTGTTTGTATAAAATACAAAGTGGGACGTATCCATAATATCACCAGGATAAGGTACCCATTCTTATCCCTATACTATAGACCCTTTAGGATGTATCTTGAACATTGATCCCCGAATGTCTCCACATATAGCTCTAGACTCAAAGATAACCTAGGATGTTAGTTTATTGGATTTTGAGTTATTAAGACAAAACAAATATAATACAATCAATAACGCTTATTGAAATAATACTGATAACTCTTTATTGATGGCAATCAATTATTTACATTTTCTATCTATGAGTTTTAGGGCATAAAACTCAACCGATTTCTGTAAAATATTTGTTGGAATAATATTATTCTATGAATTTTATTGATAAAGTACTTATTTACAAGAATGGTATTCATTTTTTTTTTTTTTTTTTTTGCAACCTTAGAAAGTAATCTATATGTACTAAGGCCATTAGCAACTAAGGCGCTTCTTAATACTAAAATGTTCATAACTGCAACAACTCAACATAAAAGACAGAAAAAATTTCCTAAAGAAAATGCTCAATTTTGACACCTAAGATTAGGTTACCTAAATCTCAATAGGATTGAAATGTTGGTTAAGAGTGGACTTCTAAGCGAGTTAGAAGAAAACTCTTTACCAGTATGTATGTCATGCTTTAAAGACAAAATGACTAAAAGACTTTTTACTAGATGATTATTCTAGATATGGGTATGTTTTCCTAATACAACATAAGTCTGTAGCTCTTGAAAGTTTCAAAGAGTATAAGGCTGAGGTTGAGAATTCATTAGGTAAACCCATTAAAATACTTCAAACGGATTGAGGTAGGGAGTATATGGATTTAAGATTCCATAACTATTTGATAGAACATGGAATCGCATCCCAACCTTCAACACCTGGTACACCTCAGTAGAATGGTATATTAGAAATGAGAAATAGAACCTTGTTAGACATGGTTCATATGAGTTATGTCCATTTACCTGATTCCTTTTGAGGTTATGTAGTAATGACTGCAATTTATATTTTGAACTGTGTTCTATCCAAAAATGTTTCTAAAACACATTTCTGAAACACTTTAGAATTTGGGGTTGTCCAACACACTTGAGGCAAATCCTAAAAAATTGGAACCTCATTCAAAATTATGGCTATTTGTAGGCTATCCCAAGGGAATGAGAGGTGATTACTTCTATCATCCTAAAGAAAATAGAGTATTTGTGTCGACAAATGCTATATTTTTAGAAGGTGACCACATTAAGGAGCATAAGCCCCGCTAGTAAATTGGGTTAAGTGAGCTCTCCAACGAAATTACTAACACTTCAACAAGAGTTGGTGAAGAAGCTAGTACATCAATAAGATTTGTTGATGACGGTTCATCTAGTCAAGCACATCCATATCAATAATTGAGGGAGCCTCGAAGTAGTTGGCGAACCCACCTACTTGTTATATGGGTTTACCAGAAACACTAATCATCATATCATATGGTGACATTAAGAATCCATTATCATATAAACAGGAAATGAGTGATGTGGACAAAGATGAATGTGTTAAAGTTATGAATCTCGAATGAAGTTTATGTACGTCAATTCAGTCTGGGATCTTGTAGATCAACCTGATGGCATAAAACCTATAGGTAACAAATAGATCTACAAGAGAAAAATGGGTGTAGATGGGAGGTAGAAACCTTTGAGTCTAGACTGATAGCAAAGGGTTATACCCAGGTTTAGGGAGTGGACTAAAAGAAAACTTTCTCACCTGTTGCCATGCTGAAGTTTATCCATATTCTCCTGTCCATTGCCACATATTATGACTATGAGATATGGAAAATGGACATCAAGACTTCCTTTTTGAATGGTAATCTTGAGAAGACCATCTATATTCAACAACTAGAAGGATTCATTAACCAAGGTCAAGAGAAAATGGTTTTTAAGCTTAATCGATCCATTTATGGATTGACACAAGCATCTCAATCTTGTAATATAAAATTTGATACTGCAATCAAATCTTATGACTTTGACCAAAATATTGATGAGCCTTGTGTCTACAAACAAATCATTAACATTTTAGTAGCTTTCTTTGTTGTATATGGACGATATCCTACTCATTGGGAATGATGTAGGTTTACTGACAAATATTACAGAGTGGTTAGCAGCCCAATTCCAGATGAAAGATTTAGGAGAGGGCAATTTGTTCTAGAGATCCAGATCATCGGAGATCGTAAGAACAAAATGCTAGCTTTGTCTCAGGTATCTTATATTGATAAGATGCTTGTCAAATATTTGATGCACAATTCCAATAGGGTTTTATTGCCTTTCAGTCATGGAATTATATTGCCTAAGGAACAGTGTCCTAAGACATCTTAAAAAGTTGAGGAAATGAGATGGATCCTCTATGCATCGGTTGTTGGCAGCCTGATGTATGCAATATTATGTACTACACCTGACATTTGCTATGCAATGGAGATTGTCAGTAGATATCAATCCAGCCCAGGATTAGATTACTGGACAACTGTTAAAACCAATCTCAAGTATCTTCGAAGAATGAGAGACTATATGCTTGTGTATGGAGCTAAGAATGTGATCCTTACAGGATACACTAACTCTGATTTCAAACTGATAGGGATTCCATGAAATCCAGGATCAGTGTTCACTCTTAATGGAGGAGAAGTAGTCTGGAGAAGCATAAAGCAAGGTTGTATTGTTGACTCTACCATGGAGGCAGAGTATGTAGTGGCTTGTGAAGCTACTAAGGAGGTTGTATAGCTTAGAAAGTTTTTGACAGATCTGGAGGTTGCTCCAGATATGTCAAAGCCCATCATCCTTTATTGTGATAATAGCGGTATTGTGACTAATTCTAGGGAACCTATAAGCCACAAGAGAGGGAAGCACATTGAGCGCAAATATTATCACATCTGAGGGATTGTGTATCGAGGGGATGTGATCGTCATGAAGATTGCTTTGGAGCACAATGTTGCTAATCCATTTACAAAGACACTCATGACTAAAGTTTTTTAGGGTCACCTGAAGAGTCTAAATCTACAAGACATGCATCATCTAGTCTAGCGCAAGTGGAAGATGTTATTGGGCGCGTATTGTATGCCCTAGTTTATTGTTTTGTGTATTGTACTCTATTTATTCTTTGTATTTTTACACTCCACTAGCTTTAGGAAAAATGGAAGATTGTTTGGGTGATGCACTAAATCTCGTGGTTTCATAGTTTATAAATTTATTTGTGCAAACAGATTATTTATTTAATAAAATAAAGTGTTATTTTATTTGACATTTAGTTACATTAACCCAAAACTAATAAACAAAGATCCTAAGTTACCTAATATAGTTTAAACATGTATATGGTGACATACAAGTGAATCATGTTTAAGTAATAACCTGAAAGGTCTGTAGTAGATGGATTAGGTTAGGTACCTTATCCTGATGACACTATGGATACGACCCACTTTATAATTGTTATAATTGTTGTAAAGTATTACAAGTGATCTGATCCTCATCATCCATATAGAGACGTGTGAGTGGAGATATTATATACGAAGAGTTTATATAAGATTGGACCACGAAATGATTAGTCTCTCTTTATAACATCGTTACTTGAAGTGACTTGTATTTCACTTGGATGACCATAGGTGACTTGACCTTAATCTTGAATGAGTTGTGAACTTTTGTCTTTGAGGGCGATCCTTTGATCTATATGAGTGATAGTAGTCAGTATCATCGACTTAATAAGCTTACAATTTTGGGGATTCATCTGAATGGGGAGCTGAGAACACAGCTACATAAGAAAAAATTCACTCCTTCCCATTACATAGGTTAAATAGATAAATTTCTCCCTTAAGTGATGATTTCGGGTCTTGAATAATGAGGTGCCTCACCCTCTCACTGGCCAAAGAGAGGTCAAGTTATAGTTTCACTATGACTAATTATTCATTAGAGGGATCAATAGTACTTAAGGAGTTAGTTGTAATTACAGAGGTAAAACGATAATTTTGACCCAGCTGTAGTTATAAGCAATTTGTGAAGGATTAATTTATTGTTGATTAATTATATCCAATAGACATAGAAATATATCTACAGTGCAAAGAGTGCAGTTGTCGATCTTTAATGGAGTGACTGACAGTTAATGAATGTTGATTAATTTAATTAAAGAGTTTAATTAATTAATCTCGTACCATTGAAACTTCTAATCTGTAGATCCATAAGGTCCTCTTGCTAGCTCAATATGGGTAAATGAGAATCAATTAATTTTAGATTAATTTAAAATTTCAAATTAATTAAAAGAAATTACTTATATGGGATACAATTAATATAATGTATTTGGATACATTATAAAATAAAGTTTAATCATATAAATGAGATTCATATAAATACTGTAGGTTAAAATTAATGTGAATATGATTCATATTAATACTATAGGTTATATGAGAGAACATATACTATAGGCTATATTATATGTGATATAATATAAACTATAGGTTATATATTATATCAGATATAATATACAGTTTAATTTGTTTATGTTAAATTACTTAATGTAATTAGAACTAAAATAGGAAATAACTCCCTTGGGAGTTATTTCACATGGTGATGGGAGTTATGTGATAACTCCCTTACATCTCTCATATGCCATATCTAGAGAAGTCGAACAGAGTTGTTCAATACGTGAAAAACTTTAGAATCCTGGTAGAACAAAAAATTTGTTATTTTCCTCGTCTTAATTCTAGATTGTTACTATGTTTAATGTGTTTATTTAATGATTTTATAGGTTTCAAGCATCTTAAGGGTAAAATCAGTTGTTACAAGCTGTTTGGGGTTAATTTGGAGAAATTATGAGCTAATTTGAGCTACCAGACTTCAAAAGAATGTGAAATGATGAAAATGCCCCTAGATGGAGCGTTGCAACGCTACAAAACAGTAGCCTCCATAATGCTAAAAAACATGGTAGCGTTGCAACGCTCTAAATTGTGACAAAGGCCTCGCGTGCATTGTTTGTCGTAGGGTTGCAACACTGTAATACCTATTGTATAATGTTTCTACTTCATTTTAGGGCAGGAGAATCACCTCCCAATCGGCTCCTATGTCAATTTTCTCCTCTTCTCACTTCTTCACTTGTATTTTTCTCCATTTTTCTCCCCATCTCATGTAATTAATGAAGACATTGTCGAGTTCTTCTCTTCTCCATCTCCATGGGAAGGTAAGACCTAGCTTTCTAGTTTAGGGATTTGGAATAATGTAATTTTGGAGTTTTGTTTGAATGTAATTTCTATATTCTTATCTATGGGTTTCAATCTGAATTTTGTGTTTATAAATTGCATAATTTTATTATTGATTGACAACCAATAATTTGTTGTGTAATTTGAATGCTTAGAGATTGCTTATAATATGTGACATATAATTATAGGTTAATCTCAAAAGAAGCAATAGATTAGATAGACTTGCAATTTATTATCTATAATGAATAGTAGTTTGTCCTATCAACCTAGAAAGAAACCACATCGAATGTTTGATTAGATGGTGGAAATTAAATATTCATCCTAGCGTAAGCCCTAGAACTTGATGTAGTTGGTTAATCATGTTTAATATGGATTCATTTGAGCATGTTTAGCTAATTAGGTAATTAAAACCGTTGGTTGAATGTTCAATCAATAGGGCTAGGCATAGTTAAGAAACTAAAATTACATTAAGCAAGTCAATGAGAAAGATTACATTGGTCCATTCCATTTCCCTAAGCTAGAATGTTGTAGTTAATTTCATTTCTATCTTTTAATTTAATTGCATTTTATTTATTTTATGTATTTCCTTAGTCAATCCACAACCCCCTCCCAATTTTACCATTTTAACTAATAATGTGCTTCGAGGAACTAATCTTCCATGCTTCTCCGAGGTTCGACCCCGAAATTACCACTTGTACTACAAGTCAGTATAAGTAGTTCATTCGGTGATTTATAAATATTATTTGACTAGTCGAGGTTTGCTTGCAATGACAAATCTATCAAGCTAGCAAATCCCTCTATAGAAAATCTCTCCTCTTTCTGACAAACTCTTTCAAGAAAATTCCCTTCTCTTTCACCAAAATTAAGAAGGCAATCCCATACACTCTGCCTTTTGGTTCTCACCTTGAGGATAGTAAGGAAGATTTTTGGTGGTATTCATCTTGTTGTACATTGTTGAGTTCGTGGGTGATTTTTTGTTCGTGGTCTCACCAGAGAGCAAATTCGTGAAAAAAAGTTTCCACATGGGTATATGTTATCATCCCTTTCCTCTTTGTCTTTTTAGTAGAAAGCATTTTTTAGGTTCAAATGTTTATCATTTTGTTCTTCTCTATTTCTAATGAGTTACAAATTAAAATTTACTGCAACCACTTACTTCTGCATCAAGAATTCGATTCCTATAATTAGAACATTTAAGACAAAGACTTCCTATAAAAGCTTGAATTTCCTCATAAGAGTCACTGCTTGAATCAGTTTCATCCTCTGATAGGGTAGCAGAATATCCTTTATTCTGTCTTCTCTGGACATTTAGTTTGAAAGTGTTCGAATACCTCACATTCTCGACATCTAAAATTTTTTCCTTTTACACATTGACTATTACTAGCTTCTTTGTCACTTCCTATTCTTTTTACAGGAACTTTTGAGAGCTTTGAATCAAAGTTATTGTTGACATTACTGATGTCCTTGGCATGGGAAGACACATAGTTTCCATGTGATACTGCACGTATGTCTTATCATTTAAGAGCTTTGCCAAACTGCTTTGCCATAAAGGAAATTGGTCTAGGTAGATTTTCATCAGTTTCTTTATTCTTGCTCTTAAAAATTTCGTTGCTCACAAAGGATTGTAGTGCAATTTCCTTGGACTTCTTCTCAGGTTTATGTTGAAGGTACATTTCAAACGTTCAAAGGGATCCAAATAGTTCATCAATTTTCAGGTTGGCAATATCATGGGTCTCTTCAATAGTTGTGACCTTCATATCAAATCTTTTAAGTAAGCAGTGTAAAACTTTCCGAACAAGCTTTTCCTCTAAAAATTTTCTCTCCGAGGGCAAAAGATTCATGGAAAATGTCCAGAAAATGCACGTTAAACTCTGCAGTAGTTTCATCATCGAGCATCTTTAGAGATTCAAATTTGATAGTCAAGAGCTGCAGCCTTGACATCTTCACCTTAGATATGCCTTCATGTGCCACAGCAAGGATCTTCCATGCTTCCATAGCAGAAACACATATATTGATAAGTCGAAAAATATTCTTGTTAACTCCATTGAAAATAGCATTTAGAGCACGAGAATTTCCAAGGGAGGTCTCACCCTCAACCTCACTCCAATCCTTCTCGGGCTTGAGAGAGATCTTGCCATCTTTGTCAGCAACTTGGGGATGTGTCCATCTAGAGATAACTGCCTTCCAAGTCTTACTATCAACGGGCTTAACGAAAGTTGTCATTATGGCTTTCCAATAGAAGTAGTTAGTTCCATCAAGCATAGGGGACGAGTAGTTTATCCACCTTCCTTGATCGACTCTATTGAATACTCAATGAACAACAGCCAACCTGCTTTGATACCAATTGAAAAATAGAGGATCGGTCTAATACAGAATACAATGACAAGCATGATATCACAAATAATATATATGAAAATTGGGCAACACGAAAGCAAACAGAAAAATAACGACACGAAGATCGATAACCCAATTTGGTGCAAAACCACCTACGTCTAGGAGGTTGTGTGCCTGGTGAAACGAAACTTCACTATATAAAGAGTTTAGCAATTACAACAAAAGTACTTATCTGATGGACTCCTTCTTCAGTGACTCATGTATAGCTTCCTCTCCAGTTTCAACTTAGGCTCCCCTTAAGTTTGAGCTCCCTTCACTTCCACAATAATGCTTCTCCAAGCTTTGTATGAGATTGCATCAATATAATATATTTAGGCTCCCCCTAGGAGTGAGATCCCCTCACATTCATTATATTTAGATTCCCCTTAAATATGAGTTTTCATTGTCTTTAACGTAATTAGGCTCCTCCTAAATACAATATCAAATAAAACTTCTCCCAAGCTCTACAATGGTTGCTGAACCAAAATTCTTTAAGACAAGTACAAAGATTTTCAATAACAATACATGGAGGTTAAAGTTTAGACAAATCATAAACTTAAAACTCTCGATATACACTTTTTTAATAAGGCGCTTAACCTTAAAATTAAATAAGAGTACAATAATATAAGGGTAGTTTTGAAAATATCTTTTAGGAGTGAATAAATATTCTCTGTAGGAAAATAAGGAAAGCAAATACGAAAATCTGCAAATCATGCAGACATATAAGGAAAAGATTTTCTGTAGAATCTGCTGCCAGACATGTAACAATGTTAATAACAATGTCTTTGATATGTTGTACATGTTGCTCGAGTTTTGCCTGTAATAAAATCAACCAACTACACTACAGTCTTGTGATAACACCAACCAATCACACTGTAATAGCAAAATTTGAAAACAAAAAAATATGCAAATCATTGGAAGAAATGGAGAGGAAATATGCTTAATTTTCAAAAACCAAAAACCAAAAACCAAAAACATAATGGTTACCAAATAAGATTTAAATTTTCATTTGATAAGCATTTGGTTTTAGATTTTTTATTTTTGAAATCGTATTTGTTTTCTAATCATGTTTTTCATCTTTCCTAGGTAATTAATAGAATTTTTTACCAAATTCTACAAACCAAAATAAGTGTATAGAAACTTAACTTTTCTTAGTTTTCAAAGCATAATTTAGATTTTGAAATTTTTTCTAAAATTTCGATAACTAAATAAAGAAATCCATGATTGCAAGTAGTGTTTATCATACTTAAGTTACAATGGTTAATTTAATTGCAACAACTTTGGAGCTCAACGGAAGGCAATAACTTAAATGGAACTTTGGTGCAGGTGTAGTGAAACTTAATTATTTAGGGGGTATTTGGTTTAATTTTTTTAATAATTAAATTTAAAAATAATTTATTTTAAAAAAATTGAAGTGTTTGACAACCTTCCAAAATAGCTTTAAAACGGTTTTAAAGTTCGCTTTAAATAATTTTTCTCAAAATAATTTAAATAAAAATGATATTTTTGAAAAATATTATTTTTATCAATCCAATCGGACTTTTTTTTTCCCTCTTTATCATACTTAAATGGATAACATGCTAGCACCCCTACCAGTCTTATCTAACTGTTATTTTTGTGGTAAGAGATGGGTCTATCTTTGTAAATAGGTGTAGGTGCATTATTGTTCAAATAAGAAGTTTTTAAATTTTAATAATTGAATTGGGTTTAAAATGTAGTTCGATTATGTTAAATAATTATGAATTGAGAATTTTTCTCACCTTAAAAATGTACCATTAATAATTAATGGAAAGAAATACTTAGTTCACAGTTCAAATTGGTATAACTTAAAATTTAAGAAGTTAAATCTATACTTGGATATATTAATATTAACAAAACGTCTCTAGCTCTAAATACTATTTGACACATCCTTGCCTAAATAATCTTATCTAAAGTTTAAAATGTCAATATCGGTGATAATATTGAGTTCTCAAGTCTATGAAAAATGTTGATATAAAAATATTGCTAAACAATCTATCTCTAGCTATGAGTATTTTTTAAAAAGCTCTAGAAGCAAAAAGCTCAAAAAATAATTAAACTAATAAATAGATATTTTATACTTTATTAATGAGTTAAAATGGTTATTATTTATACTATATTCACATTAGCATTATCTTATAGTTTGTTTTCTTATGTTTCATCCATTATTTTTAGGGTAATTACATTAGGTAGTACTTTTAGGATTAATAATTAAGTGTATAGCAACGTCTTTTTTAAAAGAAAAAAAACCTCACTGATAGACTTCCATTAGCGATATGGTCTATAACTAATAGCTCTGATCGTTATATCTAAATTTTGTTATATTTACAAATTTTTTTTATTGTGCTATATATGTTAACATTTTGTGTCTAATTGCTATATTTACAACTAATTATAATACATAACATTTTAAGAAATAATAGCTAAGTGTATAATCTATCAACGATAGAAATTTTTCGCTGATAGACTCTTATCAACGATATGGTCTATTATTGATAGACTTCTATCAACGATGTGGTCTATCACTGGTAGACTATCTAAATTTTTCTATATATATATATATTTTACATTATGCTCTATTTGCTATTAATTTAAGTCTGATTGTTATATTTACGACGGTTTTTATCCATAAAAACTTCATAATTCAAATACTTTATAACTTTATCTAATTTAAAATGTGATCCTATTCTAAAAATAATAAATGTGGCATAGTGACGTCAAGCGGATGTGTAAATCAACTACTAAAAAGGTAAGTTGTAAAAAAATATTTTAAAAATTAAAATTTAATCATTATAGTTTGATAAAACCTCATATCCATTTATATACATGATTTGATTAAAATCTTCTTAAGTAGTGTCTAGAATTTATTTATGAAAAAAAAATTAAATGATAGATCATAAATTATAAGAACTAAATGTTAACCTTCTCCAAATCATAAAGGCCAAATTTATAGTTTTCTATTTCATCCGTTATAAATGTGTAGAAACGTGTAGAGATGCCTGAGTTGACATACACATCATCTATATAAAACCAAACGCTTAAAGTTTGAGGATGAAAATGACATAGAAATGCGTGTGGACTGAATTGAATTAGTCATTAATAATATACAAAGGACACCTTCTTCACCAGCAAACCTAATTTATTAAGCTCCTTCAATTGCACTGTGCAACCTCACCCACCACCATTAAAGCACCAATGCTTATAATTCCACCAACCAAATTAACATAAACACTTAAAACACAACCTCTCCAAAACCCTTATACTCATAAACTATTTCCCATCCTTTTTCTTTTTTCTTTTTTTTTTTTAATTTCTTTTTACCATATGGATAGTAACAAATACGCCAACAATAATAATGGTACTACATCTCCGCCGCCCCTAACCTCCTCCGATCACAGCCTCGACGCCACCGGCATGCGGACCGTCGACACCTTGCTCCGCCTTGTGCCGATGGGCCTCTGTGTCGCTGCGCTTATTGTCATGCTCAAGAACTCTCAGACCAACGACTATGGCTCTGTCGCTTACTCCGACCTCGGAGCTTTCAAGTATGTATATTTTATACGTGTGATTTTCTTTTCTTTTTTTCTTTTTTTCTTTTGGCTTTTCAATATGAAAGTTTAATCGTTTTGGACGATTTGATTTGTTTTGTTTGATAACTAATTTTTTATTTTTTTCATTTTTTAAATTTGGATTTGTTTTCTAATTATAAAAATGGTTTGCTTGCTTACTAAAAATTACTTTTTTTTTTCAATTTTCAAAATTTTGATTGATTTTTTAGAACCCTCTAGAAGGTAAAGACAACCATGGAAGGAAGATGATTCATTTTGATAATTATTTTGGTTTCTGTTTTCTTCTGATGTTTTAAATATGACTTGTTTCCACACAATTCTTTTTTTTTTTTTTTCTTTTAAGGCTTTCACCGTTTTTGTTTTTTTGTAAAAAAATACCTATGAACTACAAAGTCAATTTTTTCAAAATTATGTAAATAAATTACATTACAGAATCCATTTTAGAGATTGGCGACTTACCCATTAAATGATTTTGGCATTGGACGTTCCAAAAATGGAGTTTGAAATATATGACAAAGATGGAGTGTTAGAATATTTCTATTGCTAGGTCATGTCGTATAGGTCCCCCAATTTCGCGCCCCAAAAGTTAGTTATAATCCGATCCAACGATAGGGATTCTTAGTAAAACTAGAGATCCTCTAGAGATGTAGAAAGATGCAAGACTCTATACCACTATTTGTTATAGTTGAATTGCCTCGTTTGGTAACTATTTTATTCTTTATTTTTTGTTTTTAAAAATCAAATTTTTTGGTGAGTATAATGGTTGAATTCTTAATCAATTTTTTTTTTTAAAAAAAAAAGTTTTTAAAAATTATTTTTTAAATTTTCAAAATTTGGCTTGGTTTTTTAAATAACTGATAAAAAGTATATAACAAAAAAAAGAGATTAGGAGTAGAAGTAAGGTTTATAAACTTAATTTTTAAAAACAAAAACTAAAAACTAAATGAAAAATTTAGGTTAGTTTTTTAAATCATCTTTAAAAGTAGTTGTAGTAGGTTGGTAAGCTTAATTAATTTTTAAAATAGATAAATAAATAAATAGCATGTCTTTATAAACATATAGATATAGCTCCCTTTTATAACTTTTTTTTGTTTTAATTTTTAAAAGTTGAGCTTAGAAATATACATTTTTGTTTTACTATTTACTTTCCATCCATGATTTTAAAAATGCCAAATCTTAAAAACTAAAAAAAAAAATAGTTTTTACAAATTTACTTTTACTTTTGAAATTAAGTTTAAAATTCAAGTAATTTAGGAAAGATAAATGAAAACTATAGTAAAAATGGAGAGAAAATAAGTTTAATATTTAAAAAAAAAACCAAATAATTATGAAATGGGTACTAATTTATTGTTTTCGGTGTTTTATAAATCTGCTTGTATGAACATTAAAGTCTTATTAAAAAGAAAAGAAAAAAAGAAGTCAAATATATAATTTTTAATAATTGGCCTAAAATAAAAAATTAAAACATCCGAAAAGTGAAATGGATAAATAAAAATGAGAAAAAAAGGATTATAATGTATGAGGGAATGAATTGAATGTAGGTTTTTGGTGCATGCTAATGGGATATGTGCTGGCTACTCGTTTTTGTCGGCGGCGGTGGCGGCCGTGTCTCCGCCTTCAACCACTTCTAAAGCTTGGACTCTCTTCTTCCTTGATCAGGTTTTCCTTTTATTTCTTTTCACACTCTCAAAATTTCTTCAATACATTCTTTTCTTTGTTGGATATTTTATCATCTTCAATACCAAACTAACAAAATACATAATATCCTTAATTAAGTAGTCTTCCCAATAACATTTCTGATCCTTTAGTTTATTTTGATGTATATATACTTAAATTTTGGTTCATTTTAATTATCATTTTGGTCATTACTAAAATGATTCTTGTTTAAAATTACATAGACTAAAATGAACAAAAGTTGGGTATATTAATATCAAAATGAACATTTTGAAAATACTGTGGATGAAAATGAATTAAATTAGTTGATAGTACAATGACCCAAGTGAACATTTTATTGAACATTTTGAAAGTACAAAATGTTCATTTTGGTCATTGTTTTCAAAAGGCTCATTTTGGTATTTATACTATCAACTAATTTAATTCATTGAATTATCCTATTGAGATGTTCAGATGTATCTTTTGATCTCCATCCATTAGTATCTAGTTAAAAAAAACATTTTAAAAGTACAAAAATAAAAATAAATCAAAATGATCAAGTATGAACACCATAGTAATATTTAAATATATTTTTTACTATGATAGTTGATGAACTCATAATTGAGATCTGTAAATTATATTTAAGTTATCCCATCCATTTAAGCTTTATTGATATGGTATCAGAGCGTTGGAAGTGATAGACTTTATATAAAATTAAATTTAATGACTTTAACCTTGAATTGATTATTTGTAATTTGACTTTATATTAGGGTAGAAGGTCTTGTACATTTGAATTTCCTTGTTTTTAGATCATTTATAAAATTTCAAGTCCACAAGTAAAGAAGGCTATAAAATTGTTGTTATGATTAAATTTAGGTTAAAAATCATTTTTAATCTCTAAATTTTAATAAAAGTAATAATTTAGTCCTTGAATTTTGGTTTGTAACGATTTAGTTCATGAACTTAGTATGTAACAATTTAGCTCTTGTAGTTTAAAGTTTGTAACAATTTAGTCCTTATTATAGAAATTAGTGTTAAGATTTAATGAGATTTCTTGCATAAATAAACCGATAAACCAATTAAAGATTAAATATTTTTACAAAATACAAAGTCTACATCATAAAATAATAAAAATTGACATCTAATATTGATATATTTATTTATATTAGGGACTAAATTATTATGAATTTCAAAGTACAAGAACTAAATTATTACATACTAAAGTTCAGAAACTAAATTGAAAGTATAGGGACTAAATCGTTACTTGGATAAAAGTTTAAGGAAGAAAAGTATTTTTTAACCTTAAATTTATAACAACACATTAGGGTTATTGTATGTCTATTAAATAGCTCAAATATAACAAAATCTCTAAACGAGTAGAGTTTTGTTTGATTACGTCGTATCTCGTTAGCTGTTGACGTACCTAACCCTAGCGGCGGGGACGGTGTCGACGGAGGTGTTGTACCTGGCCTACAATGGAGACACTGAAATAACTTGGAGTGCAGCCTGTGGGACATTTGGGAAATTCTGCAGCAAAGCTACAGCTTCGGTTGTCATCACATTTGTTGTGGTTGCTTTCTATGCTTTCATTTCCATTTCATCTTCTTACAAACTATTTAGTAGGTACAATGCTCCATTGCCAGATCCTTCCAAGCAACTTCAGATTCCAGCCTTCCATGGCTAGATTTTAGCCTACATAACCTAAGTTTCTATTTGCTTTGCTTTGCTTTGCTTCTCATACTCTCTAGATCATTTATCATGGTGCAACTGTATACACTGTGTTAATGCAAAAAACATTAAAAACTTTTTAAGGTTTCCTAGTGAAATATTCCAATAATGATAATCCTTTTGGGTTCAAATGTTTAAATTGTTATTAGTTATTGTTTGTAATTGGATTTTCAAAATAGGGGAGTTTTCTTTTCTTTTCTTTTCTTTTCTTTTCTTAACACAATAAGTGGGGTATTAAAATATGAACCTCTATAATGTCAACTACTAATAAGCTGTGGTTGCTTTCGTGGATTTGATTAAGTAATTATATATCTTTGAGAAGTTTGAAATCAAATTTAAATATAATGATATATGGAAGGGAAGATTGAATCCAAAATTGAATTTTGGATGGAATTCAAATATAATGCATTTTTTTTTTCTTAGTTAAGTGTCTTTCTTCTTCTTCTTTCTGGTGAGAGAATCAAATCTCTAACTTCAAGGTCAATAGTATAAATTTTCATGCAAGTAGAACTATGTTCATTTTGGTGTTAGGTTATTTATTAGAGTCCAAGTCTCAATTTATTAAAAATGTTAGAAATGCCACCAAAGTTGGACAATTGTCTTCAATGGTGTGAGACATTTTGGATGAAAACCAAAAGTAAAGTCATGATAGTTTATGCACAATGTAGATAATATCTATTGTGAAAACATGTGAATGGTTATCCTCTCTGACAAATGGTATGTATCAAAGTCGTGCCCTTTCCACTTGGAGCCTGTTTGGATTGATTAGAAAAAAGTCAAAGTCATTATTTTTTAAACTCTTTTGATAAAAATTGTTTAAAATATACTATGAAAACGCTTCAAAAGCTATTTTAAAGGGTTGTCAAACAATTTAATTTTTTTAAATGGCTTATTTTGAAAACTAAATACTTGGATAGTTAAACCAAACATACACTTAGTCGTTTCAGTGTGTCTCAATGACTTAGTCATTGTGATTCATGATTGAGCTAATCAAACTAGGAATAGACTAATCCAGTGAAGAGGAGTTGACCTAATTAAAAGTGATTGTTCGAGAATAAATACGGGTGGATAACTATTTGAAAGAAGGCTTTGGTGGTCCTTTGTTTGAGGGGAGGATTATTGGAGTCCAATCAAAATTTCACATTTTGTTAGATAGGAAGTAGATCTATGGAGAATAAGTAAGGACAACTATTTTTAATAATATGAGATCTTTTGGGTGAAACTAAAAAAATCATGAGTTATCCTACCGATATTTGAATAACTATTGTCCTTAAGCTTTAGATTAAGATTGATTCGTTTTATTATTTATGCCTATGATAATTAATTACACAATACACATCTTTCTTGCTTATTGTTTTATTGTAATCTTTTAAATTATATATTATTGTTTACTGATATACACCACATTTGAAATTGGGTCTCGAAAGGTTTGAGATCTCTTTCTCTCATTTATTACGTAATGTATTGTGAAGAAAAGACTTTGTTTTCTATAAATATAAGTGTGTGTGTGTTTTTTTTTCTCCTTTTTTACTTCTATTTCTCTTTACATATTTAAGAAGAATTATGAGATAATTTTAAAGAGTTTAAATTGAAGTTTGGAATTTGCGTTCAGTACAATTATAATTTTGGAGTTCTAATTAATACAATCTTTCAAAGTTAAAGTAATACTTGGTCGAGGATAAAAAAAATGAATTTATGGTATCTTTATCGATAGCATGTTTCTTGTCTCATTGAAGACACTAAATTAAAAAAGAGGGAAAAAACATTTATTTTGTTTGGAATAAGGAAATAATAAAAATCCAAAGGAATAAATACTTGATTGGTAGATCATCCTTATATTTGAGAAATGGTTTCAAATAGCGATGTTCCTAACAACCTTATTAATTTGGGTTCAAAATGCTTAATGGGTTGGGCTTTTAGTTCACCAATAGAGAGGGATTTTATATATATAATTGGGCTGCTTGTAAACATGACTTTAGCCCAAATTAATTGCATATATAGAAAAGGAATAAAAGAAAAAATCTAAAAATATATTACATCTTTAAAATATTTACAAATGAATGAATTACTATTCAATCTTTGATTGAATTTTTTTTTATTTTCAATTTCGTCCTCCCTTATTTTATCTTGTTGTACACTTTTTTTTAGTCTTTTTATTTTCTTTATTTTCTTCGATTTTTGCTTCTTTCCTCATTTTTTTCACTTTTTCATTTTATTTTCTTTCTCAATTTTTGCTTCTTCTCTTAATTCCTTTATTTTTTATTTTCTTTCTCAATTTTTTCTTCTTCTCTTAATTCCTTTATTTTTTATTTTCTTTCATTTTCTCTTTTTCATTTTATTTTCTTTCTCAGTTTTTGCTTCTTCTCTTTTTTTTTTAATTTTATTCTTTCTTTTATCCAATTTTTGCTTCTTTTCTTTATTTTTTATTTTCTTTCATTTCTTTTTTTTCTTCTTTTAATTTTATTTTCTTTCTTTGGTTTTTGCTTATTCATTTTATTTTTATTTTTATTTTCTTTATTCAGTTCTTGCTTATTCCTTTTTTTTATTTTTTTTTTCTTCCCTTCTCCGATTTTTGCTTTTTCCCTTATCTTTTTTTATTATTTTATTTTCTTTTCATTCTCCTTTTTTTTGCTTCTTCCCTTTCTTTTTCTTTTTTTTAGTTTTTCTTTCATTTGTCCAGTTTTTGCTTCCTTTTTCTATTTAATTTTCTTTCTTTCTTTTTTCCAGTTTTTGCTTCTTCTCTTTCTCTTATATTTAAATTTTTTCTTTCCTTTATTTAGATTTTTTCTTCTTCCTTTTTTTTTTCACAAGAATTATGAGGCCGAGTTCCATACGCAAGACTTGAAAGTACTCAATTCATAAGTGACTTAACACCAACAAGCCAATCATTAAGTTTGATTGTTATAACAAATAATAAATATAAATAACAAATGAAAGTCTATCAGAAATAGCCACTAATATATTCTATCATTGATAGCTTAATCTTCGATTATATTTTCGTAGTTAATAGCCACTTATAAAAATCTATCATTGATAGACAACTTAGTTAATTTAATTAATAAAGTTGAATCTTGAACTAAAATGTAAGTGGAATGCCTAGAAGTTATCATGATAGTTATCATGATAGCATGTTTATCAGTGATAAAAGCTAATACTAATAGCATGTTATCGATGATAGAAGCTATTCGATAGCACGTTATCGGTGATAGAAGCAACCACTGATAGCACGTTATCGTTGATAGAAAACTATCATTGATAACATGATATCAGTGAGATCATTGATAGCATCTTATTAGTGATATTATCAGTGAAAGAAGCTATCACTGATAACCACAATATGAGTGATGTTAGTGATATCGGTGATAAAACTTAGGTGATATCTATATATCGAGTTTCTTTCAAAGGTGATAACCAGTTATAGAAGTCTATCATTGATAGCCTTAAGTGTTAATATTTCAATGTTGATTCTAATTTATGAAAGTCTATCAGTGATAACGACTGATAGCTGCTATCAGTGATAGTCATGTTAAAAGATTATTAGTGATAACTATTATGGTAATCAAAGTTGATAGTCTTCTTTCGAAGTTGATCACTATTTATAAATCTATCATTGATAGCCTCTAATAACCTTAAGTAGTAATATTTCAACGTTGATTCCAATTGATGAAAGTGAATCAATGATAGCTACTAATAATTGATAGCAAATTAAAAGCTAATATTTCAAGATTGTATTAATTTTTCTCAAATTGAAAGTTATCGCTATAGCAACTATCATCGATAGAAATTGATAGAAGCTATCAACTATAGCAACTGATAGCAACTATCAGTGGTTATCACTGATAGCTGTTATCAGTGATAGCTTTTAATTTGAGAAAATCGGGAAAAAGCGAACAAAATCAGGAAGGGCTAGTTGCATAAAATGGTGGCTAGGCATGGCGAGTTGCATAAATAGAATTCAAGTCCAAAATAATAGAATATGTAGTACAAGGATAAAATAATTGCATATATAGATCAAAAATGGTAAAAAAAAAAAAAACTAAAAAACTCACGTCTAGCCACCATTTTGTTCGCTTCTTCTCAATTTTCTCAAATTAAAAGCTATCACTGGTAGAAGCTAACAGTGATAACCACTAGTAAAAGCTATCAGTGATAACCACTGATAGGTGCTATCAGTTGCTATCGCTGATAGCTTCTATCAATTGTTATCGATGATAGTTGCTATCAGTGATAGTTTTCAATTTGAGAAAAATTAATACAATCTTGAAATATTAGCTTTTAATTTGCTATCAATTATTAGTAGCTATCATTGATTCACTTTTATCAATTGGAATCAACGTCGAAATATTACTACTTAAGGCTATTAGTGGCTATCAATGATAGATTTATAAATAGTGATCAACTTTGAAAGAAGACCAATAACTTTGATTACCATATTAGTTATCACTAATAATTTTTTATCATGGCTATCACTGATAGCAACTATCAGTCGTTATCACTAATAGACTTTCATCAATTAAAATCAACCTTGAAATATTAACACTTAAGGCTATCAATGATAGACTTCTATAACTGGTTATCACCTTTGAAAGAAACTCAATATATAGATATCACCTAAGTTTTATCACCGATATCACTAACATCACTCATATTGTGGTTATCAGTGGTAGCTTCTTTCACTGATAACATCACAAATAAGATGCTACCAATAATCTCACTGATATTATACTATCAGTGATAGTTCTCTATCATCGATAATGTACTATTAGTGGTAGCTTCTATCACCGATAACGTGTTACCAGGTAGCTTCTATCATCGATAACATGCTATTAGTATTAGCTTCTATCACTGGTAACATGCTATCAATAGTAGCTTCTATCAATCATAGCCACTGGACACCTTTTTGCCACTTTCTTGTCCTTCCCAAACATTTATAAGTCCTTTTCTTTTCGATAATAGCTTCTATCACTGATAAACATGCTATTAGTGATAACTTTTAGGCATTCAACTTACATTTTAGTTTGAAATTCAATTTTATTAATTAAATTCATTAAGTCAGCTACAAATGATGGATTTCTATAAGTGGTTATTAACTACGAAAATATAATCAAAGATTAAGCTATCAATGATAGAAAATATTAGTGGCTATTCCTGATAGACTTTCATTTGTTATTTATATTTATTATTTGTTATAAAATCAAACTTGATGATTGGCTTGTTGGTGTTAAGTCACTTATGAATTGAGTACTTCCAAGTCCTACGTATAGAACTCAACCTCATAATTCTTGTGAAAAAAGAAGGGATGAAGAAAAAATTCAAATAAAGCAAAGAAAAATTTTAAAAATAAGAGAAAGAGAAGAAGTAAAAACTGAAAAAATGAAAGAAAATTAAATAGAAAAAAAAAAGAAGCAAAAACCGAAAAATGAAAGAAAAACTAAAAAGAAAAAGAAAAAGGAAGGGAAGAAGCAAAAAATTGGACAAAGAAAATAAAATAAAATATGAATCGAGTACTTCCAAGTCCTACATATGGAACTCAGCCTCATAATTCTTGTGAAAAAAAAAATGAAGAAAAAATTCAAATAAAGCAAAGAAAAATTTAAAAAATAAGAGAAAGAGAAGAAGCAAAAACTGAAAAAATGAAAGAAAATTAAATAGAAAAAAAAAAGCAACAATGGAAAAAATGAAAGAAAACCTAAAAAAAGAAAAAGAAAAAGTAAGGGAATAAGCAAAAAATCAGAGAAAGAAAATAAAATAAAATAATAATAAAAGATAAGGGAAGAAACAAAAATCGGAGAAAGTGAAGAAAATAAAAATGAGTAAATAAGTAAGTAAGAATGGAAGAAAGAAAATAAAAATAATTAAAAAAGGAATAAGCAAAAACCGAAGAAAGAAAAGAAAATTAAAAAAAAAAAAGGAAAAAGAAAGGAAAAGGAAAGAAATGAAAGAAAATTCAAATAAAGGAAAGAAAAAAAGAAGGAAATTAAAGAAAATAAAAAATAAAAAGAAGCAAAAATCGGAAAGAATAAATCTTTTTTTTTTTAAAAAAAAAAAGCAAAAACTGAGAAAGAAAATAAAATAAAAAAAAAGAGGGAAGAAGCAAAAATCGAAAAAAGAGAAAGAAAATAAAAAGACTAAAAAAAAGTATACAATAAGATAAGATAAAGGAGGGCGAAATTAGAAATTAAAAAAAAAAATCAAAGATTGACTAGTCAACTTATCCATATTTGCAAATATTTTAATGATGTAATATATTTTTAGATTTTTTCTCTCATTCTACTATGTATTATAAATATCCTTACAAATATATACATTAGATCCAAAGTATTAACAAATATAACATAATGTAAAAAAAAAATTGCAAATATGGTCAAATGTCTATTAGTGATAAGTCATATTATTGGTAGGAGTGATAGATCATATCACTGGTAAGAATCTATCAACAATAGAAATCTATCACTGATCATTTATTACGTAATGTATTGTGAAGAAAAGGCTTTGTTTTCTATAAATATAAGTGTGTGTGTGTTTTTCTCCTTTTTTACTTCTATTTCTCTTTACATATTTAAGAAGAATTATGAGATAATTTTAAAGAGTTTAAATTGAAGTTTGGAATTTGCGTTCAGTACAATTATAATTTTGGAGTTCTAATTAATACAATCTTTCAAAGTTAAGTAATACTTGGTCGAGGATAAAAAAAATGAATCTATGGTATCTTTATCGATAGCATGTTTCTTGTCTCGTTGAAGACTTTAAATTAAAAAAGAGGGAAAAAAAACATTTATTTTGTTTGGAATAAGGAAATAATAAAAATCCAAAGGAATAAATACTTGATTGGTAGATCATCCTTATATTTGGGAAATGGTTTCAAATATCGATGTTCCTAACAACCTTATTGATTTGGGTTCAAAATGCTTAGTGGGTTGGGCTTTTAGTTCACCAATAGAGAGGGATTATATATATATAATTGGGCTGTTTGTAAACATGACTTTAGCCCAAATTAATTGCATATATAGAAAAGAAATAAAAGAAAAAATCTAAAAATATATTACATCTTTAAAATATTTACAATTATGGATGAGTTGACTATTCAATCTTTGATTGTATTTTTTTTCATTTTCAATTTCGTCCTCTTTTGTCTTATTTTATTGTACACTTTTTTTAGTCTTTTTATTTTCTTTATTTTCTTCGATTTTTGCTTCTTTCCTCATTTTTTTCACTTTTTCATTTTATTTTCTTTCTCAATTTTTGCTTCTTCTCTTAATTCCTTTATTTTTTATTTTCTTTCGTTTCCTTCTTTTTTTTATTTTATTTTCTTTCTCAATTTTTGCTTCTTCTCTTAATTCCTTTATTTTTTTTATTTTCTTTCATTTCCTTCATTTTCATTTTATTTTCTTTCTCAGTTTTTGCTTCTTCTCTTTTTTTTTTTTTTTTTAAATTTTATTCTTTCTTTTATCCAATTTTTGCTTATTTTCTTTATTTTTTATTTTCTTTCATTTCTATTTTTTCTTTTTTTAATTTTATTTTCTTTCTTCGGTTTTTGCTTATTCCTTTTATTTTTTTTTTATTTTCTTTATTCAGTTCTTGCTTATTCCTTTTTTTTTCTTCCCTTTCTCCGATTTTTGCTTTTTCTCTTATCTTTTTTTATTATTTTATTTTCTTTTCATTCTCCGATTTTTTGCTTCTTCCCTTTCTTTTTCTTTTTTTATTTTTTCTTTCATTTGTCCAGCTTTTGCTTCCTTTTTTCTATTTAATTTTCTTTCTTTCTTTTTTTCCAGTTTTTGCTTCTTCTCTTTCTCTTATTTTTAAATTTTTTCTTTCCTTTATTTAGATTTTTTCTTCTTCTTTTTTTTTTCACAAGAATTATGAGGTCGAGTTCCATAAGCAAGACTTGAAAGTACTCAATTCATAAGTGACTTAACACCAACAAGCCAATCATCAAGTTTGATTGTTATAACAAATAATAAATATAAATAGCAAATGAAAGTCTATCAGTGATATACTAATATTTTCTATCATTGATAGCTTAATCTTCGATTATATTTTCGTAGTTAATAGCCACTTATAAAAATCTATCATTGATAGACAACTTAGTTAATTTAATTAATAAAGTTGAATCTTAAACTAAAATGTAAGTGGAATGCTTAGAAGTTATCATGATAGCATGTTTATCAGTGATAGAAGCTAATACTAATAGCATGTTATCGATGATAGAAGCTATTCGAAGCACGTTATCGGTGATAGAAGCTACCACTGATAGCATGTTATCGGTGATAGAAAACTATCATTGATAACATGATATCAGTGAGATCATTGATAGCATCTTATTAGTGATATTATCAGTGAAAGAAGTTATCACTGATAACCATAATATGAGTGATGTTAGTGATATCGGTGATAAAACTTAGGTGATATCTATATATCGAGTTTCTTTCAAAGGTGATAACCAATTATAGAAGTCTATCCTTGATAGCCTTAAGTGTTAATATTTCAATGTTGATTCTAATTGATGAAAGTCTATCAGTGATAACGACTGATAGCTGCTATCAGTGATAGTCATGTTAAAAGATTATTAGTGATAACTATTATGGTAATCAAAGTTGATGGTCTTCTTTCGAAGTTGATCACTATTTATAAATCTATCATTGATAGCCTCTAATAACCTTAAGTAGTAATATTTCAACGTTGATTCCAATTGATGAAAGTGAATCAATGATAGCTACTAATAATTGATAGCAAATTAAAAGCTAATATTTCAAGATTGTATTAATTTTTCTCAAATTGAAAGTTATCACTGATAGCAACTATCATCGATAGCAATTGATAGAAGCTATCAACTATAGCCACTGATAGCAACTATCAGTGGTTATCACTGATAGCTGTTATCAGTGATAGCTTTTAATTTGAGAAAACTGGGAAGAAGCGAACAAAATCAGGAAGGGCTAGTTGCATAAAATGGTGGCTAGGCATGGCGAGTTGCATAAATAGAATTCAAGTCCAAAATAATCGAATATGTAGTACAAGGATAAAATAATTGCATATATAGATCAAAAATGGTAAAAAAAACTAAAAAACTCAAGTCTAGTCACCAATTTGTTCGATTTTTCTCAATTTTCTCAAATTAAAAGCTATCATTGGTAGAAGCTATCAGTGATAACCATTAGTAAAAGCTATCAGTGATAACCACTGATAGGTGCTATCAGCTACTATCCCTGATAGCTTCTATCAATTGTTATCGATGATAGTTGCTATCTGTGATAGTTTTCAATTTGAGAAAAATTAATACAATCTTGAAATATTAGCTTTTAATTTGCTATCAATTATTAGTAGCTATCATTGATTCACTTTCATCAATTGGAATCAACATCGAAATATTACTACTTAAGGCTATCAGTGGCTATCAATGATAGATTTATAAATAGTGATCAACTTTGAAAGAAGACCAATAACTTTGATTACCATATTAGTTATCACTAATAATTTTTTATCATGGCTATCACTGATAGCAACTATCAGTCATTATCACTAATAGACTTTCATCAATTAAAATCAACTTTGAAATATTAACACTTAAGGCTATCAATGATAGACTTCTATAACTGGTTATCACCTTTGAAAGAAACTCAATATATAGATATCACCTAAGTTTTATCACCGATATCACTAACATCACTCATATTGTGGTTATCAGTGGTAGCTTCTTTCACTGATAACATCACGAATAAGATGCTACCAATAATCTCATTGATATCATACTATCAGTGATAGTTCTCTATCATCGATAACGTACTATTATTGGTAGCTTCTATCACCGATAACGTGTTACCAGATAGCTTCTATCATCGATAACATGCTATTAGTATTAGCTTCTATCACTGGTAACATGCTATCAATAGTAGCTTCTATCAATCATAGCCACTAGACACCTTTTTGCCACTTTCTTGTCCTTCTCAAACATTTATAAGTCCTTTTCTTTTCGATAATAGCTTCTATCACTGATAAACATGCTATTAGTGATAACTTTTAGGCATTCAACTTACATTTTAGTTTGAAATTCAATTTTATTAATTAAATTCATTAAGTCAACTATAAATGATAGATTTCTATAAGTGGTTATTAACTACGAAAATATAATCAAAGATCAAGCTATCAATGATAGAAAATATTAGTGGCTATTGCCGATAGACTTTCATTTGTTATTTATATTTATTATTTGTTATAAAATCAAACTTGATGATTGGCTTGTTGGTGTTAAGTCACTTATGAATTGAGTACTTCCAAGTCCTGCGTATGGAACTCAACCTCATAATTCTCGTGAATAAAGAAGGGATGAAGAAAAGATTCAAATAAAGCAAAGAAAAATTTTAAAATTAAGAGAAAGAGAAGAAGTAAAAACTGAAAAAATAAAAGAAAATTAAATAGAAAAAGAAAGAAGCAAAAACCGAAAAATGAAAGAAAAACTAAAAAAAAAAAAAAAGAAAAAGGAAGGGAAGAAGCAAAAATTTGGACAAAGAAAATAAAATAAAATATGAATTGAGTACTTCCAAATCCTACATATGGAACTCAGCCTCATAATTCTTGTGAAAAAAAAATGATGAAGAAAAAATTCAAATAAAGCAAAGAAAAATTTTAAAAATAAGAGAAAGAGAAGAAGCAAAAAATGAAAAAATGAAAGAAAATTAAATAGAAAAAAAAAGAAGCAAAAATGGAAAAAATGAAAGAAAAACTAAAAAAAGAAAAAGAAAAAAGAAGGGAAGAAGCAAAAAATCGGAGAAAGAAAATAAAATAAAATAATAAAAAAAGATAAGGAAAGAAACAAAAATCGGAGAAAGTGAAGAAAATAAAAATAAATAAATAAGCAAGTAAGAATGGAAGAAAGAAAATAAAAAGAATAAAAGAATAAGCAAAACCAAAGAAAGAAAAGAAAATTAAAAAAAGGAAAAAGAAAGGAAAAGGAAAGAAATGAAAGAAAATTCAAATATAGGAAAGAAAAAAAAATAAAAAAAGAAGGAAATGAAAGAAAATAAAAATAAAAAGAAGCAAAAATCAGAAAGAATAAATTTTTTTTAAAAAAAAGAAAAAAGAAGCAAAAACTGAGAAAGAAAATAAAATTAAAAAAAAAAAAAAGAGGGAAGAAGCAAAAATCGAAAAAGAGAAAGAAAATAAAAAGACTAAAAAAAGTATATAATAAAATAAGATAAAGGAGGGCGAAATTAGAAATTAAACAAAAAAATCAAAGATTGACTAGTCAACTCATCCATATTTGCAAATATTTTAACGATGTAATATATTTTTAGATTTTTTCTCTCATTCTACTATGTATTATAAATATCCTTGCAAATATATACATTAGATCCAAAGTATTAACAGATATAACATAATGTAAAAAAAATTGTAAATATGATCAAATCTAAATAGTCTATTAGTGATAGGTCATATTATTGGTAGGAGTGATAGACCATATCACTGGTAAGAATCTATCAACAATAGAAGCCTATCACTAATAGACTTGGCTATATTTATAATTTTTTTTAAATGATGTTATATAGTTAATTTTTATTTTTAACAATGGTACGAATTAAGTTATTATTATTATTTTGGCTCATTCTTTTTTTCTCATACCGCCTAAACTTACACCCAACCTCTTTCATCATCTTCATTTCATTGGTTTTTCAATCAAAGAAAACAACAAATAATGAGATTTTTTTTAAAAAAAAAAATTAAAATGGCCAAAGAATATTTTCTTGTTTGATTCTGTCAATATAAGAAGAGAGAATAGCTTTATTTCTCATGGGCAGCCCCTACCACTAACAGAACAACCACAAAATTGAAACCTAGAAAGTTCTTTTTCATTTTTTCACCTCATTTAATTAATTCTCTAAGCATTTTCTGCCATGCACCTTTGTCCAACTATAATAGGGCAATGACCTAAAAAGATAATGTTAGGTTAAGTTTTTATTGGAGATGATGTAATCACCTTTTGACTAATGGACTTCACTTGAGATTATGATATTCACTAAAATTTGGTAACAATTTTCTTTTTAGTTTTCCATTTCTAAAATTCATGAGATTCAATATTATAGTGATCAGTGATAGCTTCTTTCACTGATAACATCACTAATAAGATATTATTAATGATCTCACTGATGTCATGCTATCAATGATAGTTTTCTATCACCGATAACGTACTATTAGTGGTAGCTTCTATCATCGATAACGTGCTATCGGATAGCTTCTATCATCGATAACATGCTATTAGTATTAGCTTCTATCATTAGTAATATTCTATCATGATAACTTCTAGACATTTCACTTACATTTTAGTTCGAGATTCAACTTTATTAATTAAATTCACTAAGTTGGCTATCAATGATAGATTTCTATAAGTGGCTATTAACTTCTAAAATATAATTGAAGATTAAGCTATCAATGATAGAAAATATTAGTGGCTATCACTGATAGACTTTCATTTGCTATTTATATTTATTATTTGTTATAATAATCAAACTTAATGATGAGCTTGTTGGTGTTAAGTTATTTATGAATTGAGTAGTTTCAAGTCTTGCATATGGAATTGGAAATTAAAAAAAAATTCAAAGATTGAGTAATTAACTCATCCATATTTACAAATATTTTAAAGATATAATATATTTTGAGATTTTATCTTTTATTCTACTATGGATTACAAATATCATTTTCATTATCGAAATTCTTCCCTTTCTTCTGAAAAAGCCTAACCCATTTCTTCCAGTTTCATCGACTAAAAGGGCCTAATGTTTCATCATCTTTCCATCAATTTATCTTTTCTTTTTAGAGTTAATTGGAACTTCAGATGAGCATAGTTGGTACCCTTTTTTTAGTTTGCATTTCGACAGTGGTGTCTTACGGAACCGATTTCTGTGATTATGAATATTCTTTGTCATCTCTATAATTTTGAAGGAGAAGAATGAGAAGAAAGAGGATCGGTGAGAAGGTTCGTGAGTTTTGTAGGTGAGAAAATTTGGGATGCTTGGGGTTAATGAATTTGAATCATCGCAAAGGTAGATTTCTTCTTCTTCTTTTAATCATCTAACAGATCAAAATAGGGTTCTGTTTTGGTTTCTCTATTTTAGATTTTTGTTTACTCTATTCTCTATAAATTACTCTCCTTATGTATAAATCAATGAATATATGGTCCTATATAAATTTCACCCATGAAATCTTTTCTGGTTCTTGCTGAAATTTAAGATTTAGTTAATTAATAGTGTGTTTGATTTTAACTGGAGAAGCAGAATTGCATTCCATTTGTGAGATTCTGATGTTGAATTTCCTTCCAAACTTTAAAACGTTGAATTTATTTTCATGAAAAGTAAAGATATAGTTTTATTTCGTCTTTTTCATTTTCGATATTGTTGATTGAAGTCTATTATTGATAGGCTTCTATTACTCATAGATTTGAAGAATGTTTTTTTTATGGAAAGTAAATAAATAATATAATTTCATTATTGTTCTTTCGATGTTGTTGATTAAAGTCTTGTCAGTAAAAGATTTCTATCACTAATAGACTTGAAGGATGTTGAAAACGTAGGATGTTGAATTTATTTTCATGAGAAGTAAGTAAATGTATAGTTTCTTTACTATTTTTTTTTTTTTTTTTTTTTTTGGTGTTATTGGTTAGAGTCCATCCGTGATCGATTATTGGTTAAAGTAGGTGAATTTATTTTCATGAAAGGAAAGTAAAACTATAATTTTGTTGTTGTTGTTTTGTTTAGTTGATGAACTATTGCTAGTGTGCTTTAAACTTCAAATGTGGTGCTGACTACAGTCTATTAGTGATAAGTTTCTATCGCTGATAGACCTAAAACATGTTAAATTTATTTTTCTTGAAAAGTAAGAAAAAGTGTAGTTTCGTTGTAGTTTTGTTGTAGACTATTGCTAGTATGCTTTTAGATTTCAAATATGTTGTTGATTCGAGTTTATTGGTGATAGGTTTCTATCATCTATAAGCTCTATCATTGATAAACTTAAAGTATTAAAGTATCTATTACTATTTTAACAAATGGATAAGTGATGGTAATTATGAAAAGCAACTTGAAGAATCGTCAAGTAAGAGATCGGAAGAATGCAAGAGACCACAAGAATGTAGAAGACCACAAAAAAACTTCTCCAAAATAAATAAGACATTTTTCTAGAGTCAAGGATTGTTCTCCTAGTTTTGACTTAAAAATCTCCAAGATGTAATGATGTAGTACCTTAGTTTTGTGGATATTGCAGTACTTTAGTTTTGTGGATACTGTAGAACCTTAATTTTGTGGATATTGTAGTATCAACGATTGAAAAGATCAGGGATATACTTTATAGTAACATTACTTTCATATGTATTTGATTATGCTATATTAATATAGAAAAATGTTGGATCACAAGTTGAATCATTGCAATTTATGTCCTTTTGCGTTTCTATTGAAAAAAAATTCTAAGGACTAACCATGGGTGCTGAAGCCTATCATGATAGACCATATCATTTTATATCACTAATAGACTTTACAGGGACATGACCAGTGATAAACTCATTTCATTAATATAAGAGATAGACTATTAGTTTTGATTGAAATTTGTCAGACATAATAACATATCCACGAAGACTCACTTCTTTGAATGGTTGGTGAAGGATTTCGATTTTCACTAAACAAAAATTGTTTAATAAAAAATGTATTATGTTTTTAATCATACAAAAAAAATGAAGAATCGGTAAACTAGAAATGAAGTAAAATGGACTTAATATTTTTTATTACATGCATGACTATAACATATATTCCAATTGAATTCTTGTACACAATTTATCCATCCAATCTGATGCCACTTCTCAACCACAACGTAGATGGTGCCAATGATTTTCAAGGTCACCGAGTCTTCTAGTGATTAGAGCTATGCTCCACCTCTCTCGCAAATTCCTTCTTCGTATGATTTCACATTCTAAATAAAAGAAAAAAAATTAGTAATATTTCACACAATGATACTAATATGAGTCTATCAATGATAAGAGCATATCCAAATAATGATTATCAATATAATGAAAGATGTTGACATTAATCTATCGCCGATATATCGATATAATTCAAAAGTGCATTGCATTGATTCATAGGCCAAAAATTGCAGCAATGTAAAGCAAATGACACATCAAAACGAAAAATAATAGACCAATATCCTTTAATTATGTATAAAAAAAATAGAATATAAGATCCATCAATGACAGACTAATATTATTGATAGACTAAGATACGAGTCTAAAGTTTTGAAAAGTCCATCACTATTTTTAAAGAAAAAAAAAAGACTGAACCCTCAAAACCTAAAAACACAATGAATAAAGTTATACAGCTCAAAGAAAAAATCATAAATCATAGTAGATGAATCTTATAGAAATCATCAAATTAACTAATAAAATGAACACATTTCAATTAAACAACAATGTGCCTATAAAATCACAAATTAAATCAAATTTCAAAAACAAGGATAAAGTCAATTGTAAAACTAAGACGAGGAATCACACACAAAAACTCGAGCTCAAAATTGGGGAGGAAGAATCGAATGCATGAAATCCAAAAATTGTGATGAAATCTTACCATACCAACAAATCCACAAACATATCCAGCAAAACCAAAAGCAAGAATCGCACACAGAACTGAGAGAACATTTGAAGAAGAATTTGAGAAATTTTAGACGAACCCAAAAAGAGAAAAGTAGAATAATACGCGATGAAAAAGAACGATCAGATCTATGATGAAGAAAATCTAATTGACCATGAAGAAAACTAGGAGAACAAGGGAATAAACTCGAAAGGAAATACACCTGCAAGAAGAGGAAACTAGTGAAACAAATTGATAAAATTGGAGAAGAAGAGAAAATCGTGATTTGAGGCTATTTTAAGAATAAATATTAAATGAATCAGCGTATTAATGAAAATTTGTTACCTTTGCAAATGGTTTTAAATGATGTTATATCCTTATTTAATTATCCTAAAAATACTACTCATTATAATTATCCTCTATAATTAAAACTCATTCAAAATGGAAGTAAATATGAGATTGGAAATTTTAAATACTTAATTTTATTTTTTTCTTCAAAATAAAAGTGTAAAAAAAAAAGAGAGAGAAGATTTCAATCATCAAAATTTAGAATTTTATGCAAACTAAATATCTTTTATTGAAAGGGGATTTTCAAAAACATAAAAATCAAAGAGATTATTTACATAAAATAGCAAAATTTTAGTCTTATTTGATAGAGGCCGATGGAAGCTGATAAAGTCTATTAGTGTCTATCAATGATAAAAAGATATAGAAATCTATCACTAATAGACGCGGATAAAATACCAGCATCTATCAGTATTTTTTTTTGTTATTTCTGTAAATCGTTTGACATTTTTTCTATCTGTAAAAATTTTCCTTATTCGAAAGTATTTTAAAACTAGTATTTTTCAAAATTAAAACAATCTTATGTTTCTAAAGTTATTTTGAGTGGTTGTCAAATACTTTAATTATTTTTCAAAATGACTTATGTCTAAAATTAAACATTTAAAAAGTTAAACCAAACACAACTTAGTATATTCCTACTTTATATTA
This sequence comes from Benincasa hispida, assembly GCF_027475165.1. Taxonomy (NCBI): domain Eukaryota; kingdom Viridiplantae; phylum Streptophyta; class Magnoliopsida; order Cucurbitales; family Cucurbitaceae; genus Benincasa; species Benincasa hispida. Next base: position 82,873,907 of record NC_143478.1, on the reverse strand, counting down.
TAGAGTTTCAAATTCCAACATTTAACTTAAAAATTTTTGTTATCAACTTGAACATAGTTCAATTAACAAGTATAAATTTAAACATAGTTCCACTAAAATGTATTATGGATCCATGGCTTAAGATTTGAATTTGATGTTCATCCACAATGCTCAACTCAAAAATAAATTAAACATAGTATTAGATTACAACATAATGATGAATATAAAATTTAAGTGCAAGACAAAAGTACTTCCTACCACATCAAAAATAAATTTAAAAAAAAAATGACATTATTAATTCTTTGTATAACAAAGGTCTCCGAAGTTCAAATTTTAACATCCTCTCATTATATATTGCTTTTACAAACTTGATTGATTGAAGCTACCTCGGAATCAACTCCTTGAAAATTTCAAGACTTGCTACCGAACTTTCAAGAAGGAAGTTAAGTTTTAGAACCTAATAAAATTATTTTTTAAAAACATATATATATTTTTTAAGAATTTAGCTACCAATTCAAACATTTTTAAAAATATATATATGAAAATCATAATTAAAAAAAAAATGTAGGAAAAAAACAGGTAAAAATTTTAAAAATTGAAAACTAAAAACAAAATTGTTACCGAATTATACTAATATGATAACCTCAAGAGAAGTCCATTAGTCAAAGGTGATCACATCATCTCCATTAAAAGCTTAACCTAACATTATCTTTTTAGGGTCATTGCCCTATTATAGTTGAAGGACAAAGGTGCATGGCAGAAAATGCTTAGAGAGTTAAGAATTAAATGAGGTGAAAAAATGAAAAAGAACTTTCTAGGTTTCAATTTTGTGGTTGTTCTGTTAGTGGTAGGGGCTGCCCATGAGCAATAAAGCTATTCTCTCTTCTTATATTGACAGAATCAAACAAGAAAATATTCTTTGGCCATTTTTTAAAAAAAAAAATTCAAAAAAATCTCATTGTTTGTTGTTTTCTTTGATTGAAAACCCAATGGAATGAGGATGATGGAAAGAGGTTGGGTGTAAGTATAGGCGGTATGAGAAAAAAAGAATGAGCCAAAATAATAATAATAATTAAGAGTAATTACAATTAGTAACATTTTTTAAAATAATAATCAAGTGTATAGTATCATTTTAAAAAAAATATAAATATAGTCAAGTTTATCAGCGATAGACTTCTATCGTTGATAGACTCTTACCAGTGATATGGTCCATCACTGATAGACTATTTAAATTTGGCCATATTTGCAATTTTTTTTATATTATGTTATATCTACTAATACTTTAGGTCTAATGCCTATATTTGCAATTGTCTCAACAATTAATGTGTTAAGTATATACCAATTATCCAATAATTGAGTATACATAGTTCAATTGGTTTAAGTATATACTTTCAAGGCTTGAAGTGCAAATCGATCCATCTCGCATATTTTAAAACTAAAAACGATGTTAGAAATATTCTAAGTGTTGTATAAATATGAAAGAAGTTTTTTTTTTAAAAAAAATACGAAATGTGGGGTTTGTAGATTGACACATTCTTAACACTTTCATCATATCCCACTTCTCTTCATCAATATGCAATAGGTTTCGAGGGTACAATCAAATATCATACAAAAGTAGGGAGAGAGCTAGAAAGCAGCCCTCATAAAGAAGAGTATTACAATGAAAAGCATTACATCAATTGTAGATGGGCTATAATCTTTGAAAAGCTTTGATTTGTAAATCGAGTTGTCTGTTAGAGTGCAAATATTCTTCCATAAACTTTGTACTATTACTGGAGGAGTTATTGAACGTGTGATTGTTTTTTTCAATCCAAATGGTCCATAACACAACTACCAAAACGTTGAAGATGATGGTATTTTAGCTTTTCTACAACATTGAAAAGGTGGTCCATAAGTCCAAAAGAAATTGCTAACAATTTGTAAAGTAGTTCATTTAGTTTAGAAAGATGGTACACATTAATTATAAAGATCAATTATTGTTTATATAGAGACATGTCTTGTCGTAACTAAGACATTTTTTTTTTTGTTCTTAATATTTTTTGTTTAACATTTTTTAAAAGAAAATTCTAAATTGTTTAGAGATGTCACTTTTTAGTGAAAGATTTCTTCTTTAATATAATACTTGTACATACTACTATGTGTAGTGGTGGATCTAGAAATTTTATTGACGAGAAACTTTATAATTCAATAAAAATGTATAAGTGAGTAGTTCTAAAAGTTCATAAATTTTATGACTTTCATACAATAACATTGTAACGACAATAAATCAAGAGGAAATTGACAAATAACAACAATATGATAATTTAAAAAACCCAACAAGCAAAGTTTAATATGTTTATTTGAGATCCATAAATTATTTCAAATTTTAATAAAATAAATATAAAATAAAGAAACTAAAATAAAAAAATAAGAATGATTTGAAATATGAAAACCAAATGCATATAAATAAAATAACAAACATAAAAAGAAGAAGAAAAATAAATTACAAAACTTACCTCACAGATTAGGAGAAGAAGTTGAAGAAGAAGTGGGGCTTGAACCTAATCTGGAAGGGACTGGAGATAGATTTACTAGTGGGCTAGCTAATGGTATTGATACCATGTCAATTATATATATATATATATATATATATATATATATATATATATATATATATATATATATATATATATATATAAAGAGCATAAAGTTGCGAGTCCCTAGGTCTATACTAAATCCGTCAGTGACTACGTGCAACCATAATGATAGTTGGCATCAAACAATTTTAAGAATAAAAATAACATATAACATTAATTAAACAAGCCAATTAAAGATAGACTAAGTCAAAGTGAACTTGGTTCAATGGTATTGGTATGACCTCCGTCTCAAGATGTTGGAGGTTCAGTCCCTCACCCTATAGTTGTTGTATTAAAAAAATTAAAGATAAACTAAATATTCATTTTCTGATTTCAATAATTTCTACTAATTTCCACTATTTTCTTTTTCTTTTTTTTTTTTTTTTTGGAAGATTTATGTCGATGGGATCTTTTATTTTAATATTGTAATTTGAGAAAATTATTAAGAAAATATGGTGATTTTGAAAGTATTTAGAGAAATGTGGTAGTATGGTAGACGTTGCAAAAGATAGAGAGTTGAAGAGTTGATTAATCGGTGGAAAAAAGAATGAAATAAAATTGAAGGCTGAGAGTTGGAATCTCGATTAAAGTAGGTCGAAAGTGTTGGAAATAAATTTTGGGCTTAGGCCCATAGCAAAAGTTAGGGAGTAAGAGAGTTTTATCCCACATTAGAAAATTTAGCAATGCCTAAAGCGTATAAATACCAAGGTATACTAGATGTGAGTCCAAAGTGTGTTGGTGGTGGAAGTATAATCTTTTCACCACATGAGTGCATCGTCGCTATCGTCTGTCCATCTGGTCGGACAAGGGGGTTCCCTATTTCCATTCTTCTTCCCTGGTAGACACAAATTTGAGCAAACTTTTCTCCGATTCTAGTCCATTTTTCAGCAAGTGACTACAAGGACATTACAAACTTTATCCTTAAGTAATGTATTTTATGCAACTTCCTTACGTAGGAACCTGGTGTTTGGGAGTCTATTGAATAGGGCTAGGCTTAAGGTTGTGTAGCTGATGGTCTTTTTGTATTGAATATTGTCCCTATTGCGAATATGATGAATGCAAGTGCTTCTAATTCTGCTTACATATTTAAGTCTCTTGATATGTGGCATGGTAGACTAGGTCATGTGAATATTATATCGGTTAAGAAACTTAAGGAATTAAAACTGAATAATGCATCTGAAACACATGAAACTAGTAAATGTCATGTTTGTGTAGAAATAAAATTTATCAAGAATTGCTTGAATTGATTCATTCTAATTTAGCTAATTTCAAAAACACCATAAATAAAGGCAGAAAAAATTACTACATATCGTTTATTTGATGCTTTTCTTAGATATACTAATCAATCTTTTAAAAACAAAAGATGAAGTTGGTAGTATGTTTGTGAAATATAAAGCAGAAGTAGAGAATCAATTGGATAAGAAGATTAAAAGGTTAGGGTCATATAGAGGTGGTGAATACAGTGATAATTTTCTTAAAATAATTTTGTGAATCAAATGGCATTATTCGTGAATTTATTGCACCTTATTCACCATAACAAAATGGTATAGCAAAACATAAAAATAGAACTCTTAAGGAAATGATAAATGCTATGTTGTTGAGTTTTGGATTGTCTGATAATATGTGAGGGGAAGCTATGCTTTCTGCCTATTATATTCTTAACAGGGTACCTCATAGAAAAGTGAGCAAGACACCTTACGAACTTTGGAAAGGCTATGTACCTAATCTCATAGATGTTTAGCTAAGGTAGCATACCCTTCATTCAAGAAACCTACGGTAGGATCTAAAAATTTTGACTATGTGTTTATTGGTTATGCTCAAAATGGTGTTGCATATAAATTTATGTACTTGAACAATAGATCCATATGTGAATATAGGGATGTCGAGTTCTTTGAGCATGTTTTTCCATTGAAAGGAAAAATTTTGAATTTATTTGAACGTCTAATTATAAGAATGTATCTGTTTCTATGCTTCTTCATCTAATAGTATGCATGAAACATGAAATAATATAGCTTCTGGTAGTATGTCTAAAACTGAAGATGTTAGCACTTCTGATAGAATGCATGAAATAGAACCTAGAAAAAGTAAGAGATATAGAACTAAGAAAAACTTTGGTCCTTATTTTTTTACTACTTTTTTAGTTGAGAGGCCAAATGATATTGACTGTCAGTTTACGTATATGTATCTAATATGAGGATCCAAAAACTTACCAAGAAGCCTTAAGTTCTGTAAGAATTGGATTCTCTAACCATGAACCAAACTTGGGACTTAGTAGATCTTCCTAAATGAAGTAAACTTATTAAGTACAAGTGAATTTTCAAAAAGAAAACAATGCTAGATGGTTCAATTGAGAGATATAAGGCTAGAATAGTAGTAGGGTATACAAAAAAAATAAGGTATTGACTACTTTGACACGTATTCCCTTGTAACAAAGATAGCTATTATTAGAGCCTTGATTGCACTAGTTGCCATCAATGGACTTTTAATTCATCAAATGGATATAAAAACAACATTCCTCAATGGTGATCTAGAAGAAGAGATTTTTATGATACAACTTGAAGGCTTTACAATTGTCAGTCAGGAAAATAAAGTATGTAAACCTTAAAAATCCCTTTATGGTCTTAAACAAGCTCCCAAACAATGGTATGAAAAATTCAATGATACTTTAATAAACAATGAATTTAAGGTAAACTCCTCTGATACATGTGTTTATTCAAAGTTGTTTGAAGCCGAGTGCGTGATTATATGTTTGTATGTTGATGATATGCTCATCTTTGGAACAAACATAGAGACAATAAGTAATACCAAGTTTTTTATTATCGTCGCATTTTGAAATGAAAGATTTGGGGAAGCTAACGTAATACTTGATGTTAAAATAAGAAAAAACTGAAAATGGATTTTCTCTATGTCAATCACACTACATTGAAAAATTATTAAAGAGAGATTTGACTATTTTGATGATCCTCCTGTAAGAACTTCTTATGATGCTAGTGTAAATCTTAAGAAAAATAAAGGAGATAGTATATCTCAATCTAAATATGCAAAGATCATAGATAGTGTTATATTTCTAATGAACTCTACTAGATATGATATTGCATATGCTGTGAGTAGATTGAGTAGATATATACATAATTCTGATAAGGATAATTGAGGTACTCTTCGTCGTCTGTTGAGATATTTTAAGGGCACAATAGACTACTGTTTGCATTTCAATAAATTCTTTGTTGTATTAGAAGGTTATTGTGATGCAAACTGAGTAACTGAGAATGGCGAGGTCAGTTCTACTAATGGATATGTATTTTTACTCAGAAGATGAGCAATGTCGTGAAAGTCTGCAAAACAAACTTGCATAGCTAGATCCACCATGGAATCTGAATTTATTGCTCTAGGATTAGTAGGACAAGAGGTTGAATGGCTTAGAAGCCTATTAGGGGATGTACCATTGTGGAGGGACATTAGTACCAGTCTCTATACATTATGATTCATAGGCTGCCATAGGTTTTGCCAAGAATAGGGTATATAATGGCAAAAGAAGACATATACATGTTAGACATGGAGCTATAAAACAATTATTAAAGGGAGGAATCATTTCTTTGGAATATGTAAGGCCTGAGAAGAATTTGACTGATTTTTAACCAAAGGCATAATAAGGAAAATAATTTTAGAATTCTCAGTGAGGCTTAAATCCTTATACTGATCCATAGTCCTTTGTCTGGGTGGTCTATTACGATAGACTTAATGGTCTATAATCCTTTGTCTGGGTGGTCTGTTGCAATAGACTTAATGGTCCATAACTCGTTGTGAGAGTGGTCCTAGGATGGACTTGATGGGTAATGCTAAAACATTTTAATGATCTATAGCCCTTTCTTTGGGTAATCCTGTATAAACTTGATGGATAATGATGAAATCTTTATAGCTCAGTATTTGAGTGGTTTGTCTTTAACATACTTGGTGAAGATGTTCCTGGTACGGACTAGATGACGAAGTCTTCATAGCTCAGTTATGAGTGGTTTGCTTCTGACAAACTTGATGAAGCACCTGACATGATAGTGAAGGTGTGGTTGCCTTCTATGAAAGAGTTTAAAGGTCTCTTTCTAGAGTTTTTATGGTGATCCGAGGTTTATGTGCATGACCATAATAAGTACACTCTATATCACAGAATAAAGAAAAAGACTAAGAGTAAAACGTGTTGTGTGGGTCTCAACCGGTGTTATTGAAGTTCAAGAGTAACTCACTCTCTCTAACAAGGTTGTTGCTCTGCTTCACTATGCATTAATTCAAATCATTAGATATTGATGTTTAAGTTTGATCTTCTTTATTTGCTCAAAATAGTTTCTTCAAATTACTTTGTTTTTTTTTTTACTTGTTAATTTTTCCGTAATAGTCATTTGTGGATGATTGTTAGAAATGACTTTTGGGCTTAGACCCATAGCAAAAGTTAAGGGAGTGGGAGAACTTTGTCCCACATTGGAAAATTTAGCAATACCTAGAGGGTTGCTAGATGTGAGTCCAAAGTGTGTTGGTGGTGGAAGTATAACCCTTCCTCCACACACACACATCGCTATTTATCCAGTCGAACGGGTGGGTGGGTGAGTTCGAGTAACTGTGCTTGTGCAAAAAAGAACTAAATTTTTATTACTTATCCATTTGATTTTTTAACCCAAATTATTAAAAAATTAAATGATTTATTATGTTGCTCGTTGGAACGTTTTATTATTTTTGCCTGTTTATGTTTGTGAACATTTCCTCCTCTTCAAACCCTAGCAATTCCATTTCCGTTCTTCTTAACAGGTGGATTGACATATATTTGTAAGTTCATACTGTTTCTCATTCCTATTCTGTTCTAAGTAAACTTTTCTCCAATTCTAGTCCATTTTCCCATAAGTGCACACCTAAATTTAGAGGCTGCATTAACCTTGGGGAGCAAACGACATAGTGATTAGTACCGAGGTTACACCACAATTGCTTTCAGGGCAGTGGTTCCTCCACGACGTAGTAACTCTTCACGGCATATGTTCTAACAGAAAGTTGAACTCTCGACCGAGGGCAGTGATATTGTATAATATATATACTTTTTGTCTCCTGGAAATCAAAACATATATATATATATATACATATATATAATGAAGAAGAGAAATGGTGGAATAAAGAAGAAGAAAGATTGAGAGAGGATAAAAAGAGAAGGAAAGAAGAAAAAGAGAAAAATGTGAGTCGTGAGTGGAGATAATTAGACACTCGGAGAGAAGAGAAGAGAGCATATAATTATTATAAAACTACAATATTTTTAAAAATACCACATTTTCTTAAATATTTTAAAAAACTACAATATAATTTCAATTTTTTTGTCAACATTTGTATCCAATATTTCTATGAAATCAAGACCTAAAATTATACAAAACCTCGAGATTGCTATTAACATCTGAAACCTTAATCAAATATAGTTCATAAAATGATACAAAAATATTCTTAAATTTTTTGTAGGTTTTAAATATGTCTCTACCGTTAGTATTTGTTTTTCTAACATGTACCCATGTAAAATTTCTTCAATTAAATGAAATACGAAAAGTAATATGATAAATGATGTATGAAAATTAAGAGACATACATTCTTTCAATTAAAATATAACTATGTAGAAGATATTTACCTTTGCTAACATTCATATTTTCATGTTAAGATATAATTAATATATTTTTTATGACACTATTAACATAATCAACTTTCACATCATTAATTTAGATAGATAATATCATAAATAATGTCATATATGTCTTTTAAATATATTTAAGTACTTACTTCTTGCTCCATAATTGAAATAAAAATTTGAAAAAAAAAAATGGGGTCTTAATTGAGTTTTGGTGTAGCTATTTGACCCTAATTTTCAAAATCTTATGCATTTAGTCTTGAAGTTTTGAGTTTGATATCAATTTGGTCTATGATTTTCAAAATGTTACAATTTTTTCTTGAGATTTAAGTTTTGCTTGTCCCTAGATTTCAAAATTTACACTTTCAACCTTGATTTTAATTAAATACTCATTTTTTGTTTTCATTATAATGAGTTTAAAGGAATTAAAAATATATAATTAATTAAATTTTACTCTTTTTTCATAACTATTAAAATTTAAAATTTAAAATTCGCGTCATAATTATTTAATAAAAATCAACATTCAAAGTACAAATCTCGAAACTTAGAAAGTAAATTAAAACAAAACTCAAATATCAAAAGTAAAATGTACAACATTTTGAAATATAGGCACTAAATTAAAACCAAACTCAAAATATAAGGGTCAAATATGTAACATTTTGAAATCGAAGGACTAATCGGAAATTAGACCTAAATCTAGAGACAAAAAAAAATCTATTTTTTTAAAAAAAATCAAAATGCACAAATAAAAAAATAAAGGGAATTTTAAATAATTAAAGGAAGGTAATTGGAAAGACTTTGGGGGGAAAATTGGTTGGAAATATAAGAAGACAAGAAACTACCTAGAAAGGAAAAAGAGAGAATCACGTGACAACAACTTAGAAAACTGGGAAATTAAAAAAAAAAAAATTAAAAAGAAAAAAGAAAGAAAATACAAAAAAGGGGATCAAATCAATCCTTGTCAATCTGAGTTTGGGGTTAAGGGGAGCCCACTGCCAAACACCACCTAATTGCCCATTCGTTAAAATCTGGTCAAACCAAACACTCCTCGACCTTTTCTGAAGCACACATATCACCAACCATTTCCCTTTTTTATTTTTTTATTTTTTTATTTATGAATTCGATCGCGACGTTTAAATTTCTAACCAACGTTTAATATGTCGATCACGATGAAAACTTCGAGATCTCAATTTTATGAAAATGTCATGTCAATGGAAATATAGGTTTTAATAAAATTTCTTTAAAAAAAAAAAATCTAAACAAGAATATTTATATTAATAAATAAATAATTTTATGTTCCATTGACTTTTTTAAGGATATAATGAAAATGTTGAATCGCCCTCATCTCGATGTCAAATTCATAAAAATGTGAAAATGTCAACATGTTAATACAATTTTAATTCTATATTTTTGTCAATAATATATGTGTTTTTATTTAGTTCATATTAATTATTAACATCAATGTTTGTCTGTTACTAGTGTTTTGACGTTGATAAGTTTAAATTTGTATTAATTATGATTAAAAGAATAAGTTGCATAATGTTTGAATATGTATATAGTTTGTGATTATGATTTATTAAATTATTTGTTACTTGAGATGTAAATTTTAGTAGTCTAAATTTATCTTAAAATTAAGATATGTTTAAAATACTTTTTAAACTTTAGATAACAAAATTGATGGTAGGTTAAAGCTAATATAATTTTATTATTTCAAATTGTGCCATTTGGCGAATGTTTGTAACTTCTTGAAATATGATATATTAAACACATAATTCATATAATTTATGGACCCCAAATCTTTTCATTTTTGTATAAAAGAACATTTTTTGAGGTTAAAAAATAAGCGGATGGAATTGTGATTATATTGTATGATGGATAAATTTTTGTTATGATGTGAGGTAATTTCAGAAAAAAAAATAAATTTTTATCTAATCAATTTTAATCTAAACTTTTAATTTCATTAGATAAAATACCTGAACTTAAATGATTGACAATATATTTACTAAAGATATAAAATCATAAGATTAATTAGGGTTCTATTAAACAAAGAAAATGTCAAATTGGCCTCAAAACTAATTTGGTATCTAAAATATATAATCATGAACTTAATAAATATCAAATAGAATATAGATTTATTAAACATAAATTAAAGTTTAAGAGCCTTTTAAATAATTTTTAAGTTTAATGATCTTTTAGATGTAACCTAAAAGTTTTGAGAGATGGACGCAATATCTTTTATTATTGTTTTACCGAAGATTATAAATTTAATAAATCCAACAAATTAATATTCACTTTTTTTTCTATATATATTAATTAATATAATCAGCCATTATTACAAACTTGAAAAACAGTGGATGAAGGTCTGAACCAAGGTCCAACCAAAATACAATAATTGGAGGGGAAAAAAACACTCTGAATTGTTATGGTTTTGTAGCAATTTCAATTGAGTTTGAATAAGAAAATGGCACCAAATTTGACCAAATAATTTAGAAGAATCAAAGACATCCCAACCTATTATCATCATAAACATGTTCAGAATTTGTTGTACACCAAGGACCCTCACTGTTTTCTCATTTTTTTCTTAATTTGAGAGGGAATTTTGTTCAATCTCTTGTTATTATATATTAGTTTTTTTTTTTAATAGGGTGGGGCCAAAAAAATCTTAGAAGTGGAAAATTTTTACCCTTCTAATTTTATATATTAAACTCAAACAATTCTAAACATAACTAATTTCCTTTCCAATCTAATGATATAAAAAATTACTCAAGAGTAAATTTATTTGTTAGGAGAAGTCATGTTAATTTTGATTATAACTATTATAAGGATAATTATTTTGAATGTAGAAATATTTTTAAATATAATAAAATGTCACTCTCTATACGTAATAAAGAGTGTCTATCTTAGACATTAATATATGTATATTAGTGTCTATCACTGTCTATCATTAATAATATACAGTGACATTTTGTTATATTCATAAATAACTTGGCTCATTTTTCCTAAATTTAAAAATAGTTTTATTATAATGTAGTTATCACTCTTTGTGGGCCTTGAATATATTTTTAAAAAATTAAATTCTTAAATTTGCATGTCCTTTATTATGCTATCATTTATATAGGTAACATCACATCATGTTTAACTATGAAATGTATTATATGATCATAATTCTCTTTTAATTTGCAAACATGGACATCATGAACGAAATTAAGTTGTTAAATATAGTTCAACTAGCATACAAATATGTTAGACAACCTAGAGATATAGAGTTTGAATCTCCTAATCTTTATTGTACTAAACAAATGAAATTAGATTCGATCATTTGAACCTAAACAACAATACATCAAATTTAAATTTTAAAAAGAAAAACTAAGATAGAGATATGTTTATTTTTCTTTCCTTCCACTCAAAATCAAATAAAAGAGGGAAAAAAAAAACCATCAATTTAAATTATGACCCTAAGTTTCATAAAAATCCAATTGAGTAGTTGTAAATATTAGAATCCAAAAGGACATATGCATGTTCAAATATTCCATCAACAAACAAGATAATGATATCCCTTTACTTTTAACAAAGACACAAACACCCATCAACCAATTTCAGCTCCTTTGTTCCCATATTGTATGTTATGAGACTAGACAACACATTTTTCTTATTAGATAAGCAACATTTCCACATTCTTGTCTCCCTTTGAGAGTGATACTTCTATGTTTTAAGGAAATTAAAATTCATCTTACTTTCAATTAAGTGCTCAATTATATTCTTAAAAAAGTATATTATATATATACTCTTGAAACTATTTGTAATAATTGAGTAATTTTTTTATTTGGATTGCGTCTCTTCAAAAATGCAACAAATATTGAATTGTCTATGTTGAAAAGACGCAACATGTTAAACAATAAGTTATGTAAGGTTGCGTCTCTTTTCAACGGACATAGATAATTTTAGAATCTAGCTAAATAAGAAAAAAAATTAATATATATGTGTGTTAAAATTTGGATTTGTTTTTTAATTTAGATCTAAATGAAAGTTTTTTACCATATCAAATTGAATAAAAATAACTTTGAAAATAAATAAATAAGCTATTATACTTGTACAAATTATTAATTTTATCGACTGAAATTTATTAAATTGATTTTTAAATAGATATCTTCATAGAATTGAGATTTTACTATTTTAGCGTATTTGAAAATGGAACTAATTAAAATTCTTCTTAGTATTAAAAAAAAAAATAGAAAAGAAAAAAAGAACCCTAACATACTATCCATTAAGTAACAATTTTAAAAGACAAAAAGGAAAAAAAATAATCCAAACAATTTCTTGATCCTTTGTTCTATAAACATAAGAAGGGTCTATTGTAATGTGCTTTGACACCATTTTCTAATTATATCAAATACAATTTGTTTAAGGATAATAGTTTTAAATAAAAAAATTGCTGGAAATATTTTTAGATATAACGAAACTTGATTGTATGTTAGTGACAAATATTAATAGACTAAGGTAATTATTTTAAATGAAAAAATTATTAGAAATATTTTCAAATATAACAAAATGTCATTGTGTATTAGACTAATACTGATAGACGTCTATCAGTGTCTATCACTATTTGATGATATTTTGCTATATTTTAAAATAAATTAACTCACATTTCTATATTTGAAAACAACCGGCAAATACTTTTATTTTTTCATATTTTACTTGATTATTTTGAGTTCTAACATAATTTTGGTTTAAAAAAATCAAACAAGATTATCATAAAAAAATTAAAAAAAAAAAGAGAAAAATGAATAAAGAAAAAAGAAAAGGAATATTGTTGTTAAAAATGAAATAAAATAAGCAACATGGTGGGATATATGTTTGGTAAGCTGTTAACTTCAAAGTTTGGATGGAATATGAAGTGTTAGATAAATGGCATTTAGATCAAACAAATTAAAACCTACTCCTTCTAATAGCCAAATAAAAAAGAAGAAGAATATATAATTCACTTGATCAACAAACCTATTCAAATTTGGTTTTAAGTCCTATATAATCAATCAATTACCTTTTTTCTCTTTTTCATTTTGGCAGATTGCAACTTACTTTTCTCTAATTACTATACTTCTCAATCACAAAATGCCATATATGAATTATTTGCTCTTATCTCATACATCTTTCTTTTTTAATTGAAAAATCCTTCAAGAGTCGAGGGTAAGAGTTTCAAAAATTAAATGGAGACAATCTATTAACCAAATCTTGGCTCCACCCACAGCGTTTTATGAGATCAATCCTATATAATACTACATTATAGACTATTAATCTTGCCATATGTTTGTTCACATCATATCAATTATATTAAAAATATAGAATAATTGAGAATTTAAATTACATACTGTTATCGAATAACTCGTTAAAAGTTTGAATCACCTTCTGAAAAATTCAATATGACTCTTATTATAATAAAAATGGAAAAATGTCAAGTACTATGATAATACCTACTACTCATTTAACGCGTCACTAAATAGTATATTAATTTATTTTGTGGGTCCCATGTTATTCTGAATTACTACTATCATAGCAAACAATGAAAGAAGGTACTCAAACTTTTAGGAAAATTTTAGTAATATATTGTAGTATTTACTACTCTCATTCATAGTTTGACACGTCAAAAAATGATATATTCGTTCATTTTGTTATCTTCACATAATTCTTAAATGATACTATCATGGCAAACAATGCATGAAAATTGTATGAGAAAGCAAAGAACCCAAAATAAAGAAATTACAAGTGTTTGTGTGTGTAGAAAGAGAGAAAACGTAAATAGTAAAGATCGACACAGATACATGCTTCACTAATAGCGTGTTAGCTACATCTACGGACAGAAAAAGAGATCGGTTTTACAAAGAAGAATATCATATAATATAGAACATAGATGCGCCTGTCGAGTTAGAGAGTTTATATATAGCACACCCCTCTAAACCCTAAGGAGGCCTTATGCTTGGTCATTTGGAGCATCAGATAAGAAATACTAGTCATTCCATCTATAAATGTTCATTTACGTAATCCCACAGGACCCACCCCAAATGAGATAGGGAATCCCTAATTGGACGGAGAATAAGAGGAGGGAGCAAGGAGAATTTTCACCTTGTTGACTAAACGAGGACGGGAATTTCCGATGGAAGAATATCGATAAAACGTCGATTCATTTATTTAAGAATTTGTTACTTTTAAGACCATAAATGTTGTAATATTTAAGTTGGAGGCTAGACTTGTAATATTTAAATTTTAACTTTTAAAAATTATTGTATTATATATTTTAATTATATATTTGCACATAAAATATTATTCTTTTTATTAAGAAATTTTATAGTGTTTTATTTGAATAAAAAATGTATTTGACAATGAGTGAATCGTAATAATACCACAAATTAGTAAAAAAGCTACTGACAATAGTAAAGACAAATAACAGAAGTATAGAGCAAGAGAGATGCATACAGACGTGTTACTCAGTTCGTTGAAATCACACCTTCGTCTGGGGGGCTTTCTACCTAGGTGGAAAAAAAAACCCACTAGAATGTTTACAACATACACTTCAACTAAGATTACATAAAGTCAGTTTAATCATAACTGAATACTAGCAACACTAAACACATGAAATAAAAGCAACAACACTAAACACACAAAATTCTTCTAAATTACAATCAATAAATCCACACTAACAAGAATACAACTTGCCCTAAAACCACACCGAAAACATAAATAAAAGCAAGTCTCACAAGGTAAGAAAGCCACCAATGGCAACAAACCAAACAAGGAAAAAATCACCCAACAAATCTACCACCAATAAAGAAAGAATCTACACAAAGTCAGAGACAAAATTCCAACAAAATAAAAGAAAATATTATCAGCCAACCAACATGTAACAAGCTCCCCTTGGGCATAAGATTTTCTTTGATTATCAAACAAACCAAACACACAAGGATAAGAGAAACAAAAGTACACCATTTCATATAATTAAAAAGATTTTGAGATACTGCTCGAGTAACAACAACAACCAAAAGGAGAAGAAAATCAGAACAATCCAAATCTAGAATAACCACCAGAACAACCAACAATAACCGACCATCAATCATCTCCCCCTTTTGCCAAGAAGAAAATCAATCAGACGGTAGGGACTGAGAAGATGAAGTATCATCAGATCAAAGAAGCGAAACACTTAAAAGATGGACCAATGAATCAATTTCAGCCCGACGATCAGTCAAATCATGAATAATAGCACTTAAGGTATGAGACTCATAATCAAGAATGTGAAAGATGCAAGTCCTAGTCTCAATAGGAATTAATAACCCATCTTCCTGAACCTACAAATCCTCAGGGAGAGGAATGTCAAAACTATTGGGAGAACGGATGTTATGCACAATGTTAGGGATATCAGTATCCTAAAAAATATTGTAACTAAGATTAAGAAACTTGAGAGGAGGGCCTGAAACATCACTGGGACCAAGAATGGTAGAACATTAAGGCAACAAAATACCAGAGAATAAGCACAATAAACAGATAAGAAGCTTGATCGCAAAGGAGTCAACATGATGAAGAAGTTGATTATAAGAAAACATCCCAAAATCAAAAGTAGACAAAGTTCCAATATGATACAAAAGACTATCTAGAAAAAAGAGAGAGGAAAAAAAAAAGATTGGAACCATGATTCGAAGGATAGGGGTGTTCAAAAAACCCGGTAACCCGACCAACCTAGACTACCCAACCCAAACCGCAAGGGTTGGGTTGAGTTAGATTTTATTTTGGGTTGGGTTGGGTTGGGTTAAAAATGTTAAAAAATATTAAATTCGGATTGGCTCTCGGGTTACCCCATTCCAGGGTCGGGTCAACCCGACCCGACCCGAATATATATATATAAGTTAAAAAATAGTCAAATTAAAAAAAAAAAACCGATGACCCAACCCGAAATTTTGGGTTGAGTTGGGTTGGGTTAGGTTGACCCTCCAAAAAAGAACTAATAGGGTTCATTATTAGCTAACCCGAATTTTTGGGTTGGTCCATAAAAATCTTCCAACCTGGCCCAACCCAGACTATGTACACCCCTATCGAAGGACACCAATTAGCAATGCCAATTCAAAAAAAAAAAAACATACTTCACACTAAGTGTGGAGGCAGACAATTGACCAGATGAAAGCCCTCAGACCGAGTACCACCTGTAAGCTCAATAACAAGATCCTAGTGGAGGGATGAGGCTCACCAACAGGAGGGGAATCAACAAATCCTAGATAAGCATTAATAACAACAGGAGAAATGGTGAAATAAGTGCCTCCAATATGGACCTTCTGATAATTAGGAGAACTGGGATCGTTGAACTTCTAAGGTAGATTGATGATAAACTCCCTCATCAACTGAGGATAAAAGGGATTGAAGTCCATAATAGTTTTAAGAAGCCTAACATGTTGAAGCATGTCCATAATTTCCAAACAAGACTTGGTATGGTCAGACAAAAACTTTCTCATCAGCAATACGTTGTTGCACCATATACTTCCACTACAGAGTATTGTCCTCGCTATGAAAGGATATCCCATCAATAGGCATAGAAGGAACATTGGGAGGAATTTTGCGATGACCAACTCTTGTATGAGGCTTATCCTTGACAAACGACCAACTCTTGTGCAAGTTTTGTTCTTGACAAAGGCAATGTCTTCTTCACTGCTAGAAACATAAATCTGCACAGAAGGGTAAGAATCAATGTAGGGATCTTCTTCTAAGGGGGAGTTTTTTTTTAGCGAGTTCAAGAAGAGGGACCACAATCAGAAGACACATTCACGGAGGCCCCTTCTTCAGCTTGCTCAGCTGGGCAATAGGAATCTTGTCAATAGAGGGAACTGACACAGTCCCTTCGGAGGAACTCAAGCCAAAAATAGAATGTCCACCATCAGAGTCAACAAAAGAGAAGGAAGCCATAGCTTGATCACCTGTGCAGGAAGCAAAAGTAATCAAAGAAGACCTCGCAAGACTATGCTTGGAACAAACAATAGAATCCCCCATGTTAAGAAGAATGCCATTAACATATGGGATTGAAGAAACTCTAACAGGGAGAGAACCTTGAGCGGAAGCAGATTGACATAATTCTATTTTCATTGAATACAAAGTTGCAGTAAACAAGCAACAAGATATGAATTTAGTTCTAAAGTATAACATGCTAAAGAAATGATTAAAGGATTTTAAGAAACCTCACCTTTAAAGACTTTTCTTCGCGTTTTCCCTCGAACAAGTCAGGAACTCCTTGAAGACCTTCTTCAAGATTAACCTCGAACAAAACCGGACACTACCACAATAGTTACCTTGGTATTTTCAAGGTGAGAACCCAATAGTGATGGGTTCTGACTATTTTGGTTAAGAGGAAAAACTTAATGTGTAGGAGGAAAGATTAAGAACTCTCAAAACTCAAGACAAAACACATAACTCTTCTGTATTTTTCTTTCTCGATCTCAAATGTTTAACAGACTTAGAAGAAGAAGAAGAAAACAATTTTTCTTTTATTCTCCTTGTCAAAAATAACCACCACCCACGTAAGAAGCGGAAGGGAGTTGTAACTCCCTTCCTTATTATTAAAATAATAATAGTAATATAAATATGATAATTAACTTATCATGTTATATATATATATGTTAAATTATATGTTATATCAAATATAACATATAACCTATAATTTTAATATTATATCAAACACAATATAAACTATAATTTCTTTTCTCTTTTATATGGCATTTAATATAAATATTATTTATATTAAATTTAACAACTATGAATTCCATTTATAGAAAATATATTTGAATCTCATTCAAATATTTATTTCCTCCCATTAAGCTATAATATATCAAATACATTATGACAATTATATCACATATAATTGAATCAACTTAATTATATCATATATAATTAAATCCCTCTATTAATTTGAACAATTTAAATTAATCCAAAAATTGATTCTCAACTAAATCCTATTGAGCTACCAAGGAACCTCATGGACCTGTAGTTTGAAGCTCCAACGGTACATGAATAATTAATTAAACTCTTTAATTATATTATTCACCATCCCTTAACTGTCGGGCACTCCACTAAAGACCAACAGTTGCACTCTTCACATTACAGATATATTTCTGTGTTCATTAGATATAACCAATTGACAGTATGATAACCCTTCACAAATTGCTCGTAAGTATAGTTGGGCCAAATTACCGTTATGCCCCGGTAGTTACATCTAACTCCTTAAGTACCACTGATCCCTCTAATGAACAATAGATCATAGTCCAACTATGACTAAACCTCTTTCGAGCCAGGAGAGAGTGTGGTGGCATATTGTTCAAGACCCGGAATGAGCCCTTAAGGGAGCAATTTATCTACTTACCCCTGCCTCAAGAAATGAGTAAATTCCATCTTGTGTAGTTTTGTTCCCACTACCCAATCAGACGAATCCCCAAAATGGTAGGCTTGTTAAGTCGGCGATCTGGCCACTCTCACCTATACAAATCAAAGGAACGCCCTCATAGGCAGGAGTTCAAAACTCACTCAGGATTTAGTTCATGTTACCTATGGTCATCCTGGTGAAATATAAGTCTCTATTATGAATGGTGTTATATAATGAGACTATACATTTCGCGGTCCGATCTTATATAAACTCCTTTGTATAGAATATGCCCGCTCGCATGTCTATACATGAATGATCAGGATCAGATCATTTGTAGCACTTTACAACAATTGTAACACCTACAAAGCGGGTCATACTCGTAGTGTCACCAGGATAAAGTACCCAGCCTTATCCATCTACTACAGATCATTTAGGTTATCACTTAAACATGATCCACCTGTATGTCTCTACATACATGTTTAAGTTACAAAGATAACCTCGGATGTTAGTCTATTGGTTTGTGGTTAATTCAATTCAAATATCATATATTTTATAGACAATGAATAAAATATCAAACATTTTATTAAATACGTAATGAGTTTGTTCAACGATGTTTACAAACTATAGGACCCTACGAGATTTAAGGTATCAATCCCAACAGGGATACCTGATGACATGCAGAAATGCATGCCATCTTAGGCCTTTTATTTAGAATTATGAGGGTTGATAAGCAGAATATGTGGCAATTATGTGAGGAATTCATGAGAAAATGAGCTTGCACTGTTCAGCATTAAGAATCTCAGCTAACCCATTATTATGCATTATTATGCGTTCAATTGTCTATTTTTGTAGCTAACGCAAGAAGTGGACGCAAACGCGGAAACCGGATTACCGCATAGATGATCGCATGCGGAGAAAACTTTCCATCACAAAGGCGAACGCGTTCGATCAACGTATGGGTGTTGCGATAATCAGTCGCATGCGTCCATCGCATGGAAGTTGCGCTCGTCAAGCGATTGCGGTCATCGTATAGAGTTGCAGTATTAAGCGAATGCAGTCACTGTACGATTGCGGCTACATGATAACGCATAATAAAGGATCAACGCAAGGTTGGTGGAATGAACGCATCAGCGCATACCTCGATCAAAAGATGATATTGACATTTCACCTGCCACACCATTGGCAGCAGAGATTCAGAAAGGATTAATGCGCCGCGAATGTCAGAATCAGAGTAGTTCATTAATGATGTCGGCGATCCAGGCTCTATATAAAGAAGCCGATGTGCAGAATTTCAACTTATCCAGGAATTTCTGCCTGAGGTTCGCCTTAGGGCAGATCCAAGGTTTATTCTTGTGATCCAAATAAATGCGTGAGAAGAAGCTTGAGAGTTCTTCACCCCCTTCATCCATCCCGAATGACGACTAGAGCCTTCAACCGGAGTTAGATCTCAGGAGAGTCAGCTCCACCGTCCATCCATGGCACCACCGGCAACCTTGACGCACATCCGCTGGAAGCAAGTCTTTGCTTCTAGCTGGTCATTTCATTTTCTCTTCTTTTCTTATATTGTTTTGTATTATATTTTGTGATTAAGGAATTAATACATTACGTGTTCAATGCATTTTTGTGTATCCTTCGATTGCATCTCCATCTTTCTTTACTTAGCATCCATAACTTCATTGCATCACTTAGTGAGATTGCTAGAGTATCGCATACTTAGTCATGTGGATTAGTGATATGAAGCATGTAGCAAACTACCGAAAGGTATGTGTTGCATGAGTATGTGAGAAAACCTTATTTGCTTAGTGTGAAGCAGTAGCATGCTTGTCCATGAGTAGAGTCAGCAACAACTAACTGTCCGGGAGGGTAAGTGGTTGGTCGCATTAAACAATGAAAGCAAGTATTTATTAGCGATAGGAATAATCTTATGTTAGCCAAGTTCATGTGATTACCTTGTCTTATGTATGTGTCCATTGCACCTTTAGAGCTACTCTAGAGAGAGTCTAAAGAAAGAACCTAAGACTCGAGAGAGCTAGGTTAGAATCGATGCTCGAAAGAGCTATTAGGTTTGCATAAGCAAGAATGGAGACTTATGAATAAGTTCTGTTTTCCATCACACAGCGTATGCACCCTACGGATAGGATATTGCATGCATCCAGGAAGTAGGATATGGTGGTGATATGCGGCCATCACGCTCATGCGGCGAGAGCACGTGAGCAGGTTATAGGGGTTTAGGCTGGCATAGGCTTCTCGGCACTTTTGCATATATATCGCATATGTCCTAGAATTAGGCTTAAGTGTGTGTGGCATGACAGCATGACTTGCGTTAACTAAGGTTGCCCTTGCGGTACTCTTAAGGGTTGTAATGTAGACATCTCCACATTTTATCTATTTTTCCATCCATTTACTTCATGTCAATAGTTTTCGTGTCTCTACCTCTCATTCATATTCTCATTGCATTGTCTGATAGCTAAGAGTAAGAGTAGAGTTAGCTTAACAACCCTTCCAACATTCTTTTATTCAACCGCCGTAAGCACATTACCGCATACATCTTGCTACAAATCCCTGAGTTCAACCTCGGATCACCCGAGAAACTTGCATTCGCGTTATACTTGGCGTGAGCGCAAGAAAACTTGTGACAGGATGCATGGTCATCGCATACATTAGTTAACGCATAGTCATTCCAACGCATGACCATCGATGCATGATAATTAACGCATAACTTAAGACATGCACCGCATATTGCGTCCACGAAATTTTAGTTGTTGAGTAATTGACATCTAATTTCCCGTCACCAATACCATCAAAGACCTTTTCAGCATCAGCTGAAGAAATCACATGAGCAAAACTAAAAATAGCATTATCAATATCAACAACATTATCATGAGCAACATCATTAGCAAGATCAGTATCACAACATCAACAGGGTTAGTCACATTGGGAGCTATAACAGATCCAGGCCCAACAGTACAAAAAAGAGGAACATCATATTCAAAATCAGAAGAAGCGAGGGATAGAGGGAACCATTGCACCCCCTTCAACAACAGAGGTACTCAAAAGATTCTGGACATTAACAAAGCTTACGAGAGGCTTAGTCACCTCATCCTCAACATTCTTCACAATAAAGCCATCCCATAGAACCATAGAAAGAGGGTGAATGACAAGAGGCTCCGGCTAACTTAAATCGCCCACATGCAAGGAAGGTTGGACAACAGGAACATCTTCAGTAGACTTCCTCAAACTCTGGGATGGGATATTAGAGGGAGACGAACCCAAGCGAGATCACTTGGAGGAGGATTCTTCAACAGAAGCATGAGGAATGTCTACCCTATTTGGAGGAGGATTCTTCATCCCCATCCCCATTTTCAAAATCCACTCCTTCAACCAAGAGATCAATCGTTTCATCTTTCTCCGAGAAAACAACCGTTCAACCCAAACCCAAGGCACTTGCATGACCTTCCACACAAACATGCCGTCGAACCTTCCATTCCCCAACGACCGTTCGTCTCCTCCAACACCCCTTCAAAACCCAAACCTTCCATCTTCCCTAAACACAAAAATCCCAAGTGTACAACTCCCTCTAAACTGTTACGGCAACCAGTGTCAAAAGGCCCTACCAAAACATTTACCGAAAGCCCTATAGACAGCCAGCCCTTCCACCAATCATCCCAACCATCACATCTATAGTGTTGATGCAACATCTACCACAAAGCCTTATAGACAAAGAATCTTTGAGCAGAAGCCGATCGTCCAAATCTCATTTCAATTGAACACATACATTTACAGTCATACAAGATCAGATTATGCATAAAACTTAAATTACAACACGCTTTTGAAATGAAAACAAAGGAATAAGAGATTATACCTTTGAAGAACCGTTCTTCAAGTTAATCCCTCGATCGTACTCGTTCACAAACACATCGAACAAGCCACGAACTTCCTCGAACAGCAACAAGTAGCAACTCGATCCTCAAATCAATAGGGACACTATCACTTGGTGACCTTAGTATTCTTAGTGTGAGAATCCAGAAGTGGTGGGCTTTGGCTAATTTTGGTTAGAGAGGAAGTTTGAAGTTAGAGGAGGAAGATGATAGAGAAGAGAACAACACTGTCGTGTAGACGACGAAGTCTATCAGATAGACTATGTGAAGGAACTCTGAATAGAGATCCAGTGAGCGGAAGCGGATCGTTCCAAGTTTCATTGAGAAAGAACTCAAAATATTACAGTCTACAAGAATAGATTATGCATAAAAAATAAATTACAACATGTTTCTTTAAATGAACAGACAAGGGATAGAAAATGCAAACCTTTGTAGAACCTTTCTTCAAGTATCCCTCGATCGTTCAGCAAGTCGTTCAATAGCATGAAGTCGAACGCAACGATCAGAACTCGATCTCAATGAATTACTAGATGAACCTCGATCACAATTGAGTTTAACTCGATCCTCGACCTTGAACGGAACTAGAACACCACCACAAGAGTTACCTTGGTATTCTTAGTGTGAGAATTCAGAAGTTGTGGGCTCTGTGTGACTCTGGATTGAAGAATGAAGGAGGTAGACAATCGAGTAAGTGGGAGATGGATGAAGTCTATCGTATAGACTAAATACTTGATCGTTTAGAAAGAAAAAGCCTATCATATACACTTACTACTCGATCGTGTAGAAATGAGTAAACAAGTAACTATCATATAATAAACTCGATACTCGATCGTGTATGCTCTCTATGCTATCGTTTAGTAAAACACTTTTACTCGATAGACTTTCTATGAGACCAATCCGAATGAAAACCTTAACTTCTGAATTTTGGAAAAAACATTTTCCTTTTATATCTCAGTTACCATAAAACTTCCAATAACCTCCCACTCAATTTAAAGAAAAAGATTAATTAATTATCACATAATTAATATATTATAAATAAATACAATATTCAACTTATCATATTATATTTATAACCTATAGTCTTAATATTTCATCATATCAAACATATAAACTATAGCTCTTTTTCTATTTTATGGTATTTAATATAAATCATATTTATATTAGTTCCTCCAATTAATGTATCTAATACATCAAATCAATTATATCACATATAATTGAATCAATTTAATTATATCACGTATAATCAAATTTCCTCTTGTTAATTTGAACACTTCAAACTAATCCAAAATCTTATTCTCAATTTGAACCCATTGAACTATCAAGGGGACCTTATGGACTTATAGCTTAAAGCTCCAATGGTACGTGAATAACTGATTAAACTCTTTAATCACAAGATCCATCATCTGTTAATCGTTGGTCACTCCACTAAAGACCGAAAATTATACTCTTCGCACTACAGATATATTTCTGTGTCCATTGGATATAACCAATCCACAGTGCGATGACCCTTCATAAATCGCTCGTAAGTACAGCTGGGTCAATTTATCGTTTTTTTCCTGTAGTTACATCTAACTCCTTAATTATCACTGATTCCTCTAATGAACAATAAGTCATAGTCCTACTATGACTGAGTCCTCTCTTCCCAAGAGAAGGTGTGGCCACTATGTTTAGGACCTGGAATCAGCCCTTACGGGAGCAATTTATCTACTAACCCCTACTTCAAGGAAGAAGTGAATTCTGTCTTGTGTAGCTGAGTTTCCAGCTCCCCAATCAGACGAATCCTCAAAATGGTAAATTTGTTGAGTTGGCAATCTGGCCACTCTTACCCATACAAATCAAAGAACCGCCCTCATGAGCAAGAGTTCCTAACTCACTCAGGATTAAGGTCATGTCACCTATGGTTATCCTAGTGAAATGTAAGTCTCAATTATAAACGGCGTTATATAAAAAGACTAATCATTTCATGGTTCGGTATTATACAAACTCTTTGTATAGGATACCCCGCTTGCATGTCTCTATATGAATGGTTAGAATCAAACCATTTGTAGCACTTTACAACACTTGTAACATTTACAAAGCGGGTTGTATCCGTAGTGTCACCAGGATAAGGTATCTCTCCTTTATCCTTATACTATAGACCATTCAGGTTATTACTTAAGACATGATCCA
This sequence comes from Benincasa hispida, assembly GCF_027475165.1. Classification (NCBI taxonomy): domain Eukaryota; kingdom Viridiplantae; phylum Streptophyta; class Magnoliopsida; order Cucurbitales; family Cucurbitaceae; genus Benincasa; species Benincasa hispida. The sequence continues at coordinate 82,849,241 of NC_143478.1, read as the reverse complement.
CTTGTATGTCTCCACATACATACTTAAGTTACATAAAATAACCTCAGATCTTAGTTTATTGGATTGAGTAAAAGCTTATAAAATAACACTTATTTTATTAATAACAATATGTTTACAGAGTGTTTACAAACTACGAGACTACCAAGAGAATTAAGACACCAATCCTAACACTATGTTACTCGATCATTTAGTCTCTCAAGTAACCGTGTAGAAGACTTTCTCTTACTCGATTGTGAAAGCTTATATCTCTGGAATAAGAAAATCCAATTTTCATTTATCCCACTTTTGTCATAAAACTAAATAACTACCCACTAAAGGGTGGTTAAAGAGAAAAAAGGTTAATTATCAAATAATTAATAAATTATAAATAAATATAATAACTAACTTATCAGACTATATTTATAACCTCTAGTTTTAATATTGCATCATATACAATATATAAACCATAGTTCTTTTTCTCTATTTTATAGTATTTAATATAAATCATGTTTCTATTAAATTTAACAACTATGAATCTTATTCATAGAAAATATATTTGAATCATATTCAAATATTTATTCCTCCAATCAAATAATAATGTATCAAATACATTATATATAATTTAATTAATTTAATTATATCATATATAATCAAATTTCCTCTTATTAATTTGAACATTATAAATTAACCCAAAAACTTATTCTCAACTCAAATTCATTGAGCTACCAAGGGGACCTCATGGACCTGTAGCTTGAAGCTCCAACGGTACGTGAATAACTGATTAAACTCTTTAATCACATTATCCACCATCCGTTAACTGCCAGGCACTCCAATAAAGATCGACAGTTACACTCTCGCACTACAAATATATTTATTTGTTCATTGGATATAAACATTCAATAGTACGATGACCGTTCACAAATCGTTCGTAAATACAGCTGGACCAATTTACCGTTTTGCCCCTGTAGTTACATCTAACTCCTTAAGTAACATTGATTCCTCTAATGAACAATAGATCATAGCCTCACTATGTCTTAACCCCTCTCGGGCCAAAAGAGGGTGTGGCGCAACATTATTCAAAACCCGGAATCAATTCTTAAGGGAGAAATTTATCTACTTACCCCTGCTTCGGGGAAAGAGTGAATTTCATCTTGTGTAGCTGAGTTCCCGGCTCCCCAATCAGACGAATCCTCAAAATGGTAGGCTTGTTGAGTCGGCGATTTGGCCACTCTCACCCATGCAAATCAAAGAATCGCCCTCATAAGTAGGAGCTCACAACTCACTCAGGATTAAGGTCATGTTACCTATGGACATCCTAGTGAAATGAAAGTCTCTATTATGAACGATGTTCTATAACGAGACTAAACATTTCGTGGTCCAGTTTTATACAAACTCCTTTGTATAGAATATCCTCGCTCGCATGTCTAATACATGAATGATCAGGATCAGATCATTTGTAGCACTTTACAACATTTGTAACACCTACAAAGTGGGTCATACTCGTAGTGTCACCAGGAGGTATCCAACCCTATCCATATATTACAGATCATTTAGGTTATCACTTAAACATGATCCACTTGTATGTCTTCACATACATGTTTAAGTTACGACGATAACCATGGATCTTAGTTTATTGGTTTGTGGTTAATGCAACTAAAATATTATATATTTCATAAACAGAAGTGAATAAAATATCATATATTATTAATCACAGAAATGTTTGTCCATACAAGGTTTACAAACTACAGGACCCTACGAGATTTAGGACATCAACCTCAACAGCATGACCTTGTGCCTGAATATTTGATAACCGCACCATCACCTGTCGTGCGTCTGGTAGTGCCCCCTAGCTATAGAACCCCTAGCCACCATCTTCCCCATTGAGGTAGCCTCTCTTTCTCCCGTATCCTTTCCCAATTTTCCACATACACCATCTGATCCTCCCCTTGTTACACCACTACCACCATTAGTTGATTTGATAAGATCCAATAGCCCTGTGTTAGAACCTATAGAGCAACCTGATGAAACTCATCCTGATCTCAGTGAGCTAGCTCCAAGAGACGAGTAAGTGGTATTTGGACCTATTTAAGCCAACCTCAATCAGAGACAATTTTTGGAAGTGGATCAGCTCATGCGTCGAGAAGCTAATGTCGTGTTGGTTGAAAGTGAGCCAGAAAGAGAGAGAATTAAAAGCACATCAGTCCTAACAAAGGAAGAAATGGATGTTGTTGACCATTATACCCTTATATTGGAAGCAAAAATGGCCGCTGAAGAAATGAAGAACGGTCGCAGGAATTTAGCCATGCAGCAGTCGACCCTAACATACCCCTACCATAACCTTCATATGCGAATGGGGGTCTTCAATACAACCTTCAAGAAGAAAAGAAAGGTTAATGGTAGAAGAAGATGAGGGGGAGGAGGAGAATGAAGTTGCAACCAGAACTATGGGTGCAACACAGAAAGGTAGCTTATCTGATTTGAGAAAGTGCGAACGTAGGCTCGAAGAGTATAGGCCTGCAAAACTTGGATAGAAAAAGGGAGCCCTCCAAAGAGAGCTAGAGGAAGAGGTGAGAGCATTGGCTCGAGAGGCCGAGAGGTATAAGAAGAAAGAGAATAAAGGAAAATGGGTGGCACTTTCGTTACCTAAGCAAGCAAAGGGGAGTAAGTGTCAGTTCAATGACATCCTTGTAGAGAAGGGATTTTTCCCAAAACACAGTCCCTTGCCAAAGTACATCAAAGATACCATCGATGCGGCTGGCGTCAATTATGTGTCAGCCCATCAAGAATCTGGCTCCACCTTGTCTTCACGTTCTACAGTAGCGAATTCGACGAAGCAAGGAATGCAACGTTGGTGGAAGACTATGTCGTTCGCTTCTCTCCCAGAAGCATCAACGAAGTACTCGATGCATAAGATAACCCTAATGCTAAGGGTAACCACATCTTAAATTAGGAAACTCTAAGCCAATTTGAAGATACAGTACCAGTAGTGGCCAAGACCGGGAGCTCATGGAAAATTTCAAGAACGGGCATCATGACCATAGCACCTAGAAACCTTCTCCCCGATGCCAACCTATGGTTGTACTTGATAAAAAAACTGAATTATGCCCACAACACATGATGAAACTACATCGCGGGAGAGAGTCCTGGCCATCTACTGCATAATGAAATACATACCTCTTAACATGGGAAAACTTATAGTTGATCAGATCGAGAGTGTCACGAGGAAGCCACGCGGGCAACTGTACTTTCCTTAGCTCATCTGTTCGTTGTGCTAATGCATTGCCATCCCTCTAGAGGATGATTTTAAGGAAGTTGATGAGTTAATGAACATAAAGCTTATAAGGAATTTATTAAGAGGGTCGCTCAATCAACCCAACTTGCCTCCGAAACCAAAATCTTCAAGACTCGTTTCTTTAATTCAATCTCAATCTCAACCATTCTTCACATCTCTATCTGTTTATTTTCTAAGTCATTTGTGTATGTGAATCTTCTGACTTGATAAGTGTATAGAATTTATTGCTTGAATCTACCTGATCAGTTGATTGAAGTGAAAAAGCAATTAGTTGCTTGAGAGAGTAGTTACTTGTTAAACATATCAAACTACGACGTGAGTAATTCATGTCATTTACATGTTCATTTTAACTAATGCATGCAACCTAGAGATATGATAAGTGTGGCATCCACATCGAGAGATGTTAAGCATAAATTAAAGAACAGACTTCCAATGCATCACATGTACACTTAGATTCTAGCAGACATTTGTACCATTTCCATTTCATTGTCATTGTGCTTACATAGGCTTGTGGTTCCCACTAGGAAATCAACGCATACCACCTATGGTTGATCCAATCATCTACGAACCTTTTTCCCTTTTTTTGAACTCCTATTTCCTTCTTACATGTGTGCTAGTAGTTTGGTGTACATAACCAACACACATAAACCAATTAGGAAACCGTTGCAATAGATCTAAAGACGAAAACCTGCGTTAATGTACTCTAGAATCCCTACGTTCGATCCTAGACTTACCAGGATACTTAAGTCAAATTTATACTTGTATCTAACTTAAGAGAACTTATATGCAACTAGCAAGGTGGGCATGAACATAAATCTATCACCAGTTCAACACATAGCATTATCTTCATACCAAGAGATAGATGAAACATCTTCTTCATAATCATTCATTCTCATCATCATTTATCTTCAAAAGCACAAACACGATTGAAATGCAACAAACTTCAATAGAATCAGAGGAATAAGAATGCCATTTTCCATTATCCCACTGATGTATTTAAGAATTCGTTTAACACTTGTTAGATGGCTTATTTTTTTATTAGACTGATATCTAGCATAAATGCCCACAGCATAAGCAATGTCAGAATGACTGGCTGTCAGATAAAAGGAGACTTCCAATCATGCTTTTGTATAACTTTTATCAACATTTGAACCTAGGGATTTTTGGTAAGTTTTGCTAAGTTAGGGCTGGAGTGCATTTGAGACTAACCTTTTCAAGGCCAAACTTTTGAAGCATATTTTTGACATACTTACTTTGGGATATAAATATCCCATCAAGGAGTTGTTTAACTTAAAGACCAAGAAACTATATTAGCTCTCCCACCATGCTCATTTTGAATTCAGCTTTCATCTAATCAATGAACTGATTTACAAGAGACTATGGTGATCCCCCAAATACAATATCATTAACATATATCTAGGTGATTAAAAATTCTCTTTCTATTCTCTTTATGAACAAGGTTTTACCAGAGCTGCATCTGGAATATCCCTTTTGTAACAAAAATTTTTGTTAACCTATCATACCAAGCCCTTGGGGCTTACTTTAAACCATACAAGGCTTTCTAAAGTCTATACACATGTTGAGGATATAACGGGTCTATAAACCCCTTTGCTTGTTCAATATAAACCTCTTCATTCAGCACACCATTCAAAAAGGTGCTTTTAACATTCACCTGCTACAATTTAAATTTAAGTAGACAAGATACTCCAAGGAGTAGACAAATAGCCTCCAACTGAGCCACAGGGGCAAAGGTCTTATCAAAGTCAACACCTTCCACCTGGGTGTATCCTTGAGCAAAAAATCGAGCCTTATTGTGAGCAATAGTTCCATGTTCATCGGATTTATTTTTGCAGATTCATTTTGTTTCAATAACATTTGCATTTTATGGACAAGGAACTAATTCCCATACCTCATTTCATTAAAATTGACTTGAATCTTTGTGCATAATATTTGTCCAGAATTCGTCTTTCAGAGCCTCATTGACATTCTTTGGCTCGATAAGGGAAGTAAAACAAATGTTCCCAATTAGTTTGAGATAGTCCACTTTCTCCTTTTTACGAGTACAGACACCTGTATTTAACTCACCAATTATGTTACTAAGAGGATTTAACTCACCAATTATGTTACTAAGAGGATGATTCTTTTTAGCACAACTAGATATAGGAAACACCTCGTTTTCAATACCAATTGGTTCAAAATTATCACTTCCACACAATTATTGCACGATGGAAGGGGAGAATTAATGTCACTAGCATCAGAAGCAACATAAAGAGTATCACTATGGTCTTCATCATCTTTACAAGGATACTCAGTATTTTGTAAGTCATCAACTACAATATTGATGGATTCCATAACATTTTGAGTGTGCTTGTTAAAGACACAATAAGCATGATTGTTAGACGAGTACCAAAGAAAAATGCCTCTATCAGCTTTGGTATCCCATTTCTTTCTAAAATCTTGATCTGTGAGAATATAGCAGGTAATTCCAAACATATGAAATTACTTAACATTTGGCTAGCGACCTTTCCAAATTTAATACTTTGTGCTTAGAGTCCCAGGCCGAATAAAGATTTTATTGTGATTATTACAAGTTGTATTCAAGGCTTCAGCTCAAAAAAGCATAGGTATATGTTTTGTATGCAACATAGTCCTTGCCATTTCCTGAAGGGTACGATTCTTCCTTTCAACAATATCATTTTGTTGAGGGGTTATAGGAGAAGAAAACTCATGTTGAATACCTTTTGAGTTATAAAAGGTTTCAAATTGGGAGTTTTCGAACTATTTACCATGATCACTTCTGATCCTCACAATTTTGTACCTCTTGTTCTCACTGAAGTTGAAGACATAATGTCTAACAGACTTGAAAAAGTGTCAGATTTTTCTCTGATAAAGTGCACCTACGTGAATAGGGAGAAATCATCAACAAGGATAAAAGCATATCGTTTACTCCCTAAGCTTTCCACCTGCATCGGCCCCATCAGATCCATGTGAAGAAATTCCAATACTCAGTTGGTAGAACAAGCGAGACCTTTCTTATGAGCAACTCTGACTTGTCTTCCAGCTTGACAATCACCACACACTACATCTCCTTCTCCAAATAAGAAGGGTATCCCAAGAATGGCTCCGAACACAACCCTCTTGATAAGGCAGAGATTAACATGTTCTAACCGCTTATGCCAAAGAGCAGCATCATTGTTTCAAGTTGTGTGACAGACATCAGAACAAACATTAGGTGTCCATAGATAATAGATATCATATGAGCGCATACCTATTATGATATGTTGCCTGCATTGGTCATAAGCCATTTTTCTTTAGCAAAATTTATCGAATGTCCCTGATCACATAGTTGACTTATGATGATCAAATTTGCAGTCAATCCTTGAACAAGGATATTAGTTTCTAGAGAGGGAAGACCGGGATACGACAGTTGATCTTTACCCAGAACCTTTCTTGTTGTTCTGTCTCCAAATGTAACATGATCAAGACCAAAAGGTTGAATATTTTTTATAAACGATTTCACCTGTCATGTGTTGTGAGCACCCACTATCGAAGTAGTAGACCTCTTTTGTTGAGGCATAAAGAGAGGTGAAAGCAACATGACATCTATCATTAGTTTTAGGATGACTTCTTTTTACCTTGCACTTCATTTTGGATTTCTGAGCATATCTTCCTCGAGTAGGAAACCTACGATAATTCCACCATAGCATGTCACTCATTCTTCTTGTTAATTGATAACAATAAGGTCGAATATGACCTTCCTTCTCACAGTAGTGACAAATCCACTTTCTTTTTACTGACTGATTTCAGGGGATGGATGTTCCTTCACTTACTTTGGACAATGACATAGACATCCCAGTATTTTTGGCAGAAACAAACCTTTTAAAGAGGGAGGATTTTTCGTTGTAGAGATGATTTCCAGACTTGTTGTATCCAATACCTTGTTTATCTGAGACTTTCTTTCTTAAGGATAAAATTTTGTTGAGATCATTTGTTCCAAAATTGAGCATCCGAACAGATTTAGACATAATTTCAAGGTCAGCCTTGATAACATGTAACTCTTTCTCTAGGTCAAATATGGTACTTAGCAGACGATAGTTGTCTTTGATCAAATTCTCGATTCTCTTCTTTTGAATAGTTAAAGCTTTTAAGTCTTCAAGCCACCTTTGATAAACTTCCTCATAGCACAATTTGACATGAGAAGCAGTAGCTTAGTTAGACTGGGATTTTTTAAGCAGAACCATCAAGACGGAATGTTTTACAATCTTCAGGACAAACAAGGGAGAGACTTCCCACGAGAGCACGCATTTCATTGCCTGACTCATTGCCAGAGTCTGTTTTCTCATTTGAGAAAGTAGTCGAGAAGCCCTTTTTCTACTTTCTAAGAAAGTTAGGATATTCAGCCTGGAAATGCCCAGAACCTTCACACTTGCGACACCTGAAGTTCCTTTGGCGGGAACCTTGACCACCATTGCCTCCTTTGTTGCTTTCAATTCGTTTGACAAATTGATTTCCCTGTCTAGAAACATTATTATTGTTGTTGTTATTCATGTCTTTGTCATGAGGTGGAACATAAGGGTTGATTACTTATTCGATCGTCTGACAGCTTTGCCAAATTGTTTTGCCAAGAGAGATATAGATTCTGCTAAATTTTCATTAGACTATTTGATTTTGCTTGACGATCTACCATTATTCACCAAAGATTGCAAGGCAATTCCTTTGATCTTTTTTCTGTTTTGTCATCAAAGGTCATTTCAAACGTACATAGAGAACCAAATAGTTCATCAGTTTTCATGGTGTTAATGTCTTACACCTCTTCTATAGTAATAACCTTCATGTCAAATCTTTTAGGTAAAGATCATAACACTTTACGAACCGATTTTTCCTCTGAAATTTTTTCTCCAAGAGTAAAAGATTTATTAGCATATCGATAAGGCGTATATTAAATTCCACAATATCTCATTATCATGCATCTGAAGAGATTCAAATTAGGTTGTCAAGAGCTTGTAAACTTGACATCCTTACTTTTGATGTTCTTTCGTGAGCCACAACAAGAATCTCCCACACTTGTTTAGTAGCAACACATGTGTTGATTGACCGAAAAATGTTTTGATCGACACCATTGAAGATGGCATTTAAGGCTCCCAAGTTTCCAAATGAGGTTTGATCTTCCTCTTCAGTCCAGTCCTTTCTAGGCTTTTAATTGAAAACCCCATCTTTGTCAATAATTATAGGATGTGACCAACCAGTAAGAACTACTTTCCAAGACTTGTTGTCAATAGATTTAAGGAAGGCAATCATTCGGGCCTTCCAACAAGAGTAGTTCGTCTCATCTAGAACTGACGTGTAGTAGATCCACCTTCCCTGATCGAATCCATTGAGGACTCAATGAGCAAGAAGTCAAACCGCTCTAATTGAAAAAGAGTGAATGACAATAATACCACAAACTAGTAAAAAAAAAGCCAACGACAACAGTAAAGGCAAATAGACAGAAGTAGAGTGTAATAGAGATGCACATAGAGACTTGTTAACCCAGTTCGATGAAATCATACCTACGTCTGGGAGGCTTTCTGCCCAGGTGAAAAGAAATCCATTAGAATGTAACTTAGTTTTACAACATACGCTTCAACTAAGATTACATAAAGTTAGTTTACTCATAACTGAATATTAGCGAGCAAGTTAGGCTCCCCCTAATACTAATACTACTTATATATGATGAGTATTCAGATTTAGGTTCCTCTAAATTTGATGCCACAGTAACGACTTCACCCTTTTTTCACCTGCTAGTCGAAGGAACGCTCAACCAGCACTCTACCACAACAAAACTACTTGGTCAGCCCAAGCTTCAAAGAACTATCATGCTTCTTACTCTGATTAAGCAGCAACACCGAACACACAAGTCCTTCTAAATTACAATCAAGCAGTCCACATTAATAAGAATACGGCTTGCCCTAAAACCACACCGAAAACACAAATAAAAGTAAGCCTCATAAGGCAAGAAAGCCACCAACGACAACAAACCAAACAAGAAAAAAAATCACCTCAGCAAATCTACTACCAATAAGGAAAGAATACCTACATCAAGTCAGAGACAAAATATTCAACAAAATAAAAGAAAATATTATCAACCAACAAATACGTAACAGTATTGAAATGACCCAATTGATATATAAAATTTTTATTAAGGTTGAGAATAAATTTAAAAATTGTTAAAAAATGAATAAATTAAAAAAATAAATGAGGAATTTTTTCCATGGGGAACCCAATCACTATGTATTCCCTCACGAAAAATTTCATTGAGATAGAAATTGATATAAGGGTCGGGAACAGGAACGGGAACGGGAAGCTAAGCCTTCTCCATCCGGACCCATAGACATATATGTGTGTGTGTGTATATATATATATTCACTGGACATTGAATTTAAGTTTCTCTCTCTTATGCCCTACTGTTTGTGTCTCTCTCTCCACCCTACACTTTCTGAAAGGGCTTTTGTGTATGTTTGAGAGTTGAGAGGATAGGGAGGGAGGGCCAGAAAAGGGAGCTCAGCAATAGAGAGATAAATTCTTATTATAAAGGTCTCAGAACACAAGCCTCACTCACTTACACATACACACAAATAAATTAATTAATTAAATAAAATAAAAAGGGAGAATCTAATCAGTAATCAGAGGCCCTTTCCCTTTGGACTGTCCTTAACCACGTTCTCCCATCTCCTCTCCCATTTTCTCTTGTGAAATATATTTAAAAGAAAATTTACAAATCTTGTCCTTTTCTTTTTTCTTATTCTTAAATTTAACTTATAAACAAAATCTATGTTTTAATCAATATTATAAATGTCGATATCAAAGGAAAGCGGACGTTCTTAATTGATTGATATTTTGGAAAAAATATCATAACAGTTGTGATACGTATTAAAAGAAAGATTATTTCAATTAACACAAATTATATCTCTTGTTACGTAATAAAAGTCTTATCAACTATTGTTGACCTAAATTCACTTTTACAAATTTATATTAATATTATTAAATTTATATTAGTGATATTTTGTATACATTGTTCATATTTTTTGCTTTTTTTTTATGATACAATGAAAAATATCGATTTTTACCATTACAAAATGAAACTTTCTCCAATTAAATTTAATTTCTAATAAGAATGAGTGAAAATGAAGGAGAGCCCTTGTTTATTTTCTTTATAAGATTGTGTCAAGTTAATGGTCTAAACATACAAATTCGAAAATAAAAAATTCAATGAAAATTAAAAAATATTGCATTTTATGTATTCATGTTAAGTTCAAATATAAACTTGGTAGCAAATTTTTAAGTGGTTTAAAATGTGTTTAGTAACATATTTATTAACAATAAACATAGGCGTCTTTATGTATTCTCAAAAAGAAAAAATAATTAAAAAGAAAAATAGGTGTCTTTATCATTTTTAGATTTTTTTTTTTTTTTTTTTTAAGAAAAAGAATCTTTATCATATTTGGTTTTGAATCTCAACTATTATATATAAATCTTTTTAACCCATTTTATTTTTAAAAAAAATTGTATGAATATTACTTTACAATTATAGTATATTATGTTATAAATGTTTTAATTTTGACAAAAACTGAATAAGTTTATAATATACATCTTAAATTTTCAAATTTGGCATCAAGATAAATTGAAAATGTTTAATTACAAATCTAGTTATTTAACTTTTAAGTTTGTAATATTAAAAATATCTAATAGGTATGAACTTTCTACTTATTCATAAACTAATAATTTTGTATTCTTCTAAACTAAATTTTATTTTGTGTTCTGATTGATAGTTTGGATTTTTAAATCAACTACTTAACTAACTTCAAAATGTTAAAAGGAAAATAAAAATGTCGAAAAGACAAAATGACCCTTGGAGGTCTTTTTTAAGGGTTTAAGGTCAACCAGCCCCATCATTTCATTTCTCAAATGGAGAGAAATAGAATACTTTGTTATTTAAAAATAAATAAATACCAATTTTTTTAAAAAAATAAAATAAAATAAGAAAGACAAAGAAAAGACATATCTAATCTAACGTTGGATTTTGTGGACTGTTTTTTATCACTTCTACATTTAAAAACCTAATAATAAAAATTGGCAATTAATAGGGTTTTTTTTTTTTTTTTTTTTTGCCAAAGGGGCAGTAAAGGAAAAGAAAAGCTAATGTGAGCAGACAAAATAGTGACTTTTTTTTTTTTTTTTTTGTAGACAAAATAATGACTGAAAAAGTGTATTAGAGATAACCTTTTCATATTAAAAGGTATGTTAATCTATAGTTTTTTTTTTTTTTTTTCTTTTTCTTTTTTGAAAGAATGTTAAAACATAGTTTTTTTTTTTTTTACTTATAAAGTTGAACAGCATTTTTTTTTCTAAAATAAAAAAGCCGCATTTTTTTATTTTGTCTGTAAAGTTTAAAAGGTTTACTTTAATTATTCAAATTCCAATTATTTTCAAATTCTGTTATTGAGTATTGACAATAAAAAATTTGAGTCAATAATTAAAGAAAAGTGATATGGTCCTTTTATTATTGAGTAACGCCCATGCATAGTTAAAATTCATCGCATGAAGATATGACAATATCAACAAATAATATCACTAGTATATAAATAAAATAATATTAATAAATAAGTTAAATATCATTTTTGGTTTATGTGATTTGAGTATTACTAATAATCTATGCAACTTTATTTGTCCAAATTTAATTTTTTTTAGTTTCAATAAATCTTAAATTTTATTTTTCAAAAGTAATTATTAATGAAATTGATTAAGTAATAATAATAATATTCATAAAAAATCATTGTGGATATGTTTTCAAAATATTTTAAGAGAATGCTAATAAATATTGTTTTAAAATAAAAAATGAGTGAATGATAAGATAATCACGTTAAAAAGGTTTAAGATTTATTGAATGCACAAAGATTAATTAAAATTGAACATTTAAAAATACATTGACTAAAATGAAATAAAATTCAAAATATATTGATCAGTAATTTTTTTTTTTTTTAGGTAGGAGGTTTAAATTCCCATATACCTCATATTTGATGTAGTCAAGATATATATAATATTTTATTTGATAATCATTTTGATTTTTATTTTAAAAAAAATTGAGAATGAATTTATAATTATTTTTATTATCTACTTATAACTATTTCTCAAATCAATTTTTGAAAACTAATTTTAAAAAAATAGTTTTTTCAAAAGGGCTTGTTAAATATTTAAAAAAAATGAAAATTTTTATAAATAAAAAAAATTAAAAAATATTTACATTTTATAGCAAAAAAATTTTCAAATGTACTCACACTTTTGGAATTTTTTTGCTATAAAGGATAAATATTTTTTATTTAAAAAGACCCCTATTTATATTTTTAGAATTTTTTTATTTATAAGAATTTCTCTTTTCAAAACTTACTTTTTTTAAAAAAAATTAGGATAAAATTCAAATCTTACTTTTAAAAAGATTAGACTGACACAATATTTAAATATAAAAAAATAAAAAATCAAATGATAATTAAATGAAGTCCAACACAAATAATTTTTGAAATTGTCTTGCTAGAAAATTTTGATTGCACTAAGATAGATGAAAAAAAAACATAATGAACCATGTCAATTTCTCGTTAAAGCTTGGTATGCAAGTACTAAGTTTTGAAATTATAATTTAATTAAGGATAAATCATAATATTTTAAACTTTTAAGTACAAAGTTAAAAATAAAATAAACTATATGGACTAAAAATGTATTTTACCAAATTTTAAAATTTAAATATATTTTGTAGTCTATATATTCCATTTTGTATGTGGTCTCGTTATTTAAAAAAGTTTTTTTTTTCTCCTAGTTTTTTTTTTAATTAAAATTGTAGATAGTGAAAGTACAGATGATGTTCATCAGTAGGTTATTTTCCCTTCCAATGAGATCCTTTTCACTTATTTATTTTTCCATGTTAGGCTTTTTTGGAATAAAAACAAGGCAAAATAATCTAAAAATAATGGGAAAAGGGAATATTGAAGTAAGGCAAAAAAAAAAAAAAAAAAAAAAAAAAAAAAAAAAAAAAAAAAAGTTAAAAATATGGGGAAGTATGAGTTGACAAGACCTAAAAGAAAACCTAATTGTAAAGTACTTTAGGATCAAGTTCCCTATGCTTTCTATATATATTTTTTGATTTCTCCTAAGTTATGTCTTTCATGAACAATCATAGAATTTTTTTATAAAAATAATAAAATAAAAGTTTAGTCAAATTATTCCCATAAGAAAATTTTAAGAGAGTGGTAAATTTAAGTTGGACAAAATAGAGTAGCATAGTCTATAAAAAGAGATTGGATATACGGCTCAAAAAATGAGATACATCACGTTGAGTAAAATGATTTTATATGATTGTCTAATTTTTCATTTTATTTCATCATCTATTTTCGATATAACGTGGAATTAGTCGACACAATAAAAATATCATGTCATCGTTCCATTAACAATATTTACTTAAAGAAAATTACATATGGAATTTTCAATTTTCAAGGATATAATTAAATTTTTTTAAAAAAATCAGATGGATGAAAATTTAAATTTAGTGATTAAATAAATACCACCTATATTATATTTGTAATTCAACTCGGTCGTATATATATATGGTTCTTGTTTAGAGGTAGAATGTTAAAAGAGTTTTTTTTTCCCTTCTAATTTTTTGAAGTAACCAAACTATATGAATGCAAGTATCATAATGATTAGAGAATTATTATTTTTAAAAGAATTTTTATAAGTTATGACCATATAAAATCATTGTGCATTTTTTAAAAAAAATAAAGAAAACGAAAAGTTAAGGAAAACAATGATGAAAGATTTGGAAGGGAAGTTTGGTAATAATTGATAAAAGAAAGAAAGTTGAAGAGTTCATAGTAAGGAATATGTATGAGATGATGGTTTGGTTGTTCATACCAACACCCTCTTTATGGTGTTTTACCAAAATTATACTATATTTTATAATTTTAGGTAGAGATATTCACGGACATTGTCAGATATGATTTTTCTATCCTATCTCCTCATTCCATTTCATTTTTCCTACCCCAAATTAAAGAAAATATTTTGTGAAAATTTTCGATAGGAAATTTAAGGGGATCAAGTTCTCTTGAGCAATTTTTTCTCGTTTTATTTATAAAAGAAAAAATCAGTCAACTTAAATAATAACTATTTAAAAGTTATAATTAAATAGTTAATTTTTTAATAAAAACTATTTAAGTTATTATCTTGACAGGTAAAGAATTTAAATTTAAAGAGAAATTACTAAAATTTTTCAGTAGAATAAAATAATTACCTAACAAAATATTCATATATATAATCTAGCTCTAAAAGTTAATTCAAATATATATTCATTTATTTTACCCATTAAATAATAAAACGTAAAAAATATAGAGAGAGATAGGAAAGAAGATGAGGACGGAAAACAGGATGGGGACGGGATGTCTCCATCCCCATTAGCTTATGGAATTTTTTTCCATTCTCTTCCTCATTCCCCGCAAGAAAATTAAAACATGTCTAGTTGTAAGAGGAAAAAATGTATTGGAATGAAAATTAAGAATCCATAGGAGCAACTTATCGACGAGAGCATAATACAACAGTAGTATGTACTTGTTTTTTTAAGATTTAAGGTTCAAATTTTCATACCCCAGATTTTTAATGTTCAAATAATAAATATAAAATACTTAAATTAAATTTAAAACATTTTTGACATTGACTTTTTTTTTTTTATGTTAGAGATTCAGATTCTCATATCTCATATTAGTTGGTTCTCATCTCCTACATTTGTGGAAACGATAATTTACCTTCTACATATGCCTTAATTATGTTAAACGGAGTGGATTTAAAATAATTATACTATCCCAACTTAAGTTATTGCTAACATATTCATTAATAAAAGAGCATAATTGGAAGAAAAACAATATTAGGTTGTCGTTAACTATGAATTAATAAAAAGGCATGCTGCACTTAATCCCATGCATTCTATTCAAAACAAATCAGTAATGTGTAGCGTAGTCCATCTATCGATGTCTTTTTTGGGTGACCGAATACCCGTTTGAGCTTAACGAGTTCTAATACCATATTTGATAGTATGGGATTCTATTATTTAATACTGTCATCAGTACTATCGTTTTCCTCTTCAAATAGTTCAATGATGGGTCATTAGATTGATTGGTAGTCAAATCTTGATTTATCTGATTTGTCTCTAACTTGCACTATTTTTTTAGACTATTTGGAATAATTGTAAATATTATTACATGGAAGACCACGTCCTAATGCTACTTCAAAATCATCTTGGATTTTGGCATATTTTAAAGAATCTTCCTAGGGCTTTCTTGTTGCATTCTTCTTTATTTCGGGCTTCTCAAATTTGGTTTCCGACCTCCAAATGGTTGACTTAAGCTCAATGTCGATGGTATTTAGTCTTCTAAAGATTCTCCTTCTCGCTTGGGGCTATAATCAGAGACTCTTCAAGATCTATCATTGCTGCTTTAAGTCAGAATTCCAATTCTCTACGGGGCCAATTCATATGGAAATGGCCGCTATTCTTCATAGTTGTCATTCTCATGTAATTTCTTCTCCTCATTAATAATAATTAAATAGTATGAAATTTTATTTTCAAACTAATTGATAATGTGAAAAATAATTTATCTATATTTCTTTAATTTTTTTAACGTAAAATTATTAATAAAATTCACCTGATTTTGCAACATGGGATTTTGAATAGAAATCATAGTTGGTCGAAGTATATATATATATATATATATATAACAAACCAACGCAACATAGTGGACCGTTGGTTTGTAAATAAATGTGAGTTTTATGAGAGAAAAGTTTCCCCTTTTCTCAATAAATATTAAAATAAATATAAATTCCATCAACTTATCCACTATTATATTAGCATCAAGACAAAATCGAGTGAACCATGTTGGAGATTAGAATAGACAGTGCGTCTTCACATAGAGAGAGAGAGAGAGAGAGAGAGAGAGAGAGTTTTATTTCAATTTTTCTTTTCTAAAAAAATTAATTTAAATATTTTTCTAAAATAGAAAGTTTTAAGTTTTATTTTAAAAGATATATGTACTTAATTAATAAATAAATATTTAAGAGTGTTCTTTTATGATTGATTTTTTAAAGGCTAAGCATTTATGAATGGCCCGTTTAGATTGACAGTGTATTTCAAAAAATTAATTTTTATTTAAATAATTTTTATAAAAATTTACTTGAAAAATTATTTTGAGTGATTGCCAAATATTCTAATTTATTTTAAAATGACTCTAATCTAGATTTATTTGAGTAAGTGGACAATTATTTTATTTTAATGAATTATGATCAGCTTTATTTTGCTTCCAACAAATGCATGAGCTACATAGGTCAGCTAAAGTACCTTTTGGAAACAACAAAGATCAAAAAAGAGATTTAAACTTCATATTATAAATAAAAAAAATGGTTGTAATTTACCAAAAAGTACATCTGCTGGAATATTGGCATCTTTTCCCAAACACCACAACAGACAACAATCACGGAAACCACCAATTTTTATATTCAATTAAATACATTTTATTTCTTTTACCTTGTCATAATTGGTATCCACCTTTTATTTTGAAGTCCAAAGTTCAAATATCTCTATTTATATTTCTTCTAAACTTATAATATAATCACAGTTAAATAAATCCATTTATAGTTGTTAAACTTTAAAGCTATATCAATTAAGACCTTAAATTTTTATGAACCAATAAAGTTAAATCCGTTTCGTTTAAAATTTATGTGTGACATTTCTTTAAAGGTAAAAATTAACATAATTAGAGAGAAACATTATAATCAAATTGATATAATAGTGATCTTTCATTAATATGAATAGTTTTTCGTCTTCTCATTTTTCCCTTTATATATATCCAAAACCCTTTTTAGATTTTTTTTTAACAAAAACAATTTTATTTAAGTAATTTTCAATTGATGTATATGGAGTATAACTGTAAATCACTATAGAAAGGTGTAGCCAACATATACATAATTCAAATGTTAAACATTGTCTCTCATGGTCTAAATTAGTGATTTGGTCCATATCATTTGAAAAAAAAAGTTAAAACTTTAGTCCAGATTATAATTAGAACTTGGTCCCTATGATTTAATAAGACATTCATAAATAATCCTTACACTAAAAAATATTTATGAGAATTTTATCAAACATAAAAACTATTCATGAAGTCTTATCAAACTATAAGAGCTAAATTATAAGTTCAACAACTATAGAGACTAAATTATAATTTTATCTAAATCATAGGGACTAAAATTAGAATTTATCCTAATTAGGCCAAGTTTACCTTAGTTAGAAAGTAAAAAATGAATGGTAATATGAAAAGTGAGTCTCATTTAATTTTGTTTACTTGTATTGTGAATTCGTATTGACACGTGAAACTCACTTCTAAATCTGAAAATTACGGTACCATTTGAACCACAATGTAATGATAGATAATAACAGTAAATATGATAAAATTAATAATTCTAAATAAATATCCTCAGAAGCAATCCCATTTATAAAATTCTATTACGATTCGGTAAATGTAGTGTTAATTCATTAAAATTTTGTACCATTATTAATATAAAGTTTTAGGCGATATAAATTGGATATCTTATTATAAATATTTTATATAGAAAAAATGTATGTGAGAAAGAGAGAGATCCTTGAAAGCGACAGGGTTTAGATAACAAGTATGTCACACATCATTACGAAAAAAGCTTCAACAAAGACACAGAGAGTTCTGAACTCAGACGCTCCACCCTCAGCGCGTGCACTACAAACGCTCCTTTTTGATGGAACAGCGAAAAAACAAAATTCTCAATCAGCAATCTCTTTTTTTCACTCAGGTGGGTTTTGATTTGGCTTTTTAGAAGAAAATAGTAAATTTCGAGGCCAAAGAGAAATTCAAAATGGTGAAGAAATTAATTAGATCAACGAGATGAACTAAAATGAAAAAACAAAATCCCCCCCACCGTATTTACATACATCATGATCATAATTCTCAACCTGTTTTGTGTTAGGAATTACCTAATTCAAACCAAATCCGTCTATCACAAAGGGGAAATTTCAGTATAATCCAAAAACACTGAGAGTAAAATGGAAAAACGGGGTTTGTTAGTGTTTACCCAAAATTATAAATCCCTTTTCTTCTAATCTCATCAATAGATTTTCCCTCCGCCCTCGGTTTCGATGATCCGTCTAGTCGTCGTCCGGTTATTACTACTACTGCTACTACTACTCTGGTGGTTTCTGCTGCTGCTTCCGCCGGTGCCGGTGAATAATGGTCCGAATCCGAAAACAGAGACGGATTTTGAGGATCCTCTTAAGGAAGAACAAACTGGAACGTTTAGGACTGGAGTTACTCTCACGTTCGCAGAGTATGACCGTTCCATTCCTCTGCTTTTGAATTTCGGTCCGCCATTGAAGCTGCTTGGACTGCTTGAGCTTCTTTCCAAGTTATGGAACACGATTTTCCCTGATGAGTTCATTCGTGGACTATCTACGGATACTCCTCGGATCCCTAATCTACTGGATGTTGATGAAGACTCTCCAGGTGTGTGCCGCAACGGGCTTCTCCCTACTCTCGTCGCCGTCGGATGATGATCCGCTGTTGAAGTTGATCTTGGATTGCTCTCTGATTTAGGCCGCGCTTTCACCAGTCTCATCCGCGGTGGATTGTTGTGATTAGGGTTCCTATGGAGGGAAATCGGATTCGTGTTTGGCTTATTTTCGCAATCGAGCGACAGTCTGTGAAGATCTTCGTGTTCGTGACCTGAGGAAGAAGAGGAAAGAGATACACGGGAAGAAGATAGCGAAACAGACTCACTATCGGAATCCTTCAGTAATGGAAGGCTCAGCGACGAATCCAACGAGGAGGACAACGACGATTTCGAACTCCGGTGGAGGAAGTACTTCAGCGCCTTCGAATTTGCTTCCGAGAAGTAAGACGACGACGTCGTCGTCGTTTTGTGACTTTCGTTTTTAGCGCCGCCATTGCCATTGCCATTTCCATTTCCATTGCTGCTGCTCTGGTACAGCTTTTTAAGCCCTAAAAGCTCTCTCCATCGACTGGAACACCTCGGTGCCTTTGGAGAAAACAGATACGGATCCGTACTGCATTCTTCCTCAACTCTCCGGCGGGATTGAGCCGCAGTCTCCGGCGACGAAACGCACCTCGTCGACTTCAAACCGTTGACTGAGGGTTTAACAGACGACACCTGAAGCGGCACGAGTTTCCCATCCAAAAACAGTTCATCCGCAGGGAGCATCAAGGAGACGGGATCTTGAAGACGGAACTCGAACTCGCTGACTGGAACCAGTTCAGGATCCGGATCTCGAATCTCGGACTCTCCGGCCGGGTTAGGTTTAGATAGAGGTCCGATGAGGTTGGAAGGAGGGGAGTCGTCAGGGAAGTCGCGGCTAAAGGAGACTCGAGGGCTGAGCCAACCATAGGAATGGCATGGAACAGAAGAAGAGCAATCGAGGAAATTTTCCGACGACATTCCGACATTGTTAACGCATGCGGAAGCCATGGATGGCGGCGGCGATCATGCGAAGGTGAAATGGAAGTCCGGTAATGGGGGAAATGGGGAAGAGGTGGACGCCGGAGATGGTCAACGTCTATGGCGCAAATCACATCGGCTGAATATCCGGCGAGATCTGGAGGAGGGAGAGAGAGAGAGAGAGCTAGGGTTTGAAGTGATGATGAGTTGGCCTTTTAGAAAGAGGACCGTGGTGCCACCGTACAGGAAACCCACTATTTATATCTGGAAAAAATAATATTTTTTATTTTTCTTTTTTAAAAAAAAAACGTTTTTTCTTTTTTGCAAGTGCAGCCAAAAATGCCAATGGCGCCATTTCCATTTTCTTTTTTTTTAATTACTTAAAAAACTAATTAGGAATCAGGATAGGCATGTAGCCCATTTACACTCCTACCGCTAACTTGCAAGAATTGGTAAATTACAAATCTAGTCCCCATTCGCTTTCTGTTTATGGGTTTTAAAAATGGTTAAATTACAACTTCGGTCCTCATTTCTCATAGTTGGAGAATAGGGATTTTTTTTTTTTTTTTTTTTTTGAAATCATTGTTGGAAAATAGTTCAAAAATGTATTCCATATAATTTATAATTAGGATTTAATTTCTATAGTTTGATAAAATATTTATAAATGGTTCATACAGTAAAGACTATGTACGATAGTTTATCAAAACACATGAATTATTTATGAGGTTTTATAAAATCATTTAGTAACTTTATCAAAACCATAAACTTTGTAATTTAACTTTTTAAAATTTAGAATATAAACCCTACTTTCACCTATAAATTTTTTATTTGATTATTCACTTTTTATTAATATTTTAAAAGAATCCACCAAATTTTGAAAAGTTAAAAAGTCCATTTTCAAAAAACTTATGGTTGTTAATAGAATTGGAATAATAATGCACATGTTTATGTAAGAACCAAAGTATGGAATTTAGGAGAAAGTGAGCAAAAGTTTCAATAACAGGAAGTTAATAACAAAATTGTTACCAAAGTCTCGTAATTAAAGAGTTATTTAAATTAATTATTTTATATGTAATATAAAATTATCCATTACAATAAAAAAAAAAAAAAAATTATTCAATATAATCTTGAACAGTATGTGGTTAACGTACTAGTGGATCATGTTTAAAAAAATAACCTAAAACATTTATAGTATATAGATAAGATTGAGCATCTTATCCTAGTAACGTTATGGATATGACTCACTTTGTAAATATTACAAATAATTTGATCAAAATTGTTCATGTGTAGATATGTTAGTAGAGGTATCCTATATAAAAAATTTGTGTAAGATTAGACCACAAAATATTTAATCTTTCTTTATAAATCTGTTAATTGGAGAGATTAATAATCATCAAATGATCATATACAACTCGATCCGGATTCTAAGTGAGTTATGAACTCTCTGCCCGTGAGTGCTCGTCCTTTGAATTTCATGAGTGAGAATGGTCGAAGTAGTCAATTTAATAAGTCTACTGTTTTAGGGAGTTGACTAAATAGGGAGTTATGAATGTAATTTCACAATATGAAATTTACTTCTTTAGGGAAAGTAGAGTAGTAGTTCTTTAGGTACTTATTTGAGACTTGTACAATGAGGTCTCACCCTCTCATTAGCTCAAGAAGCACTTGATTCATGATGGGATCATAAATACATTGTTCATTAAAGGATCAGTAGCACTTAAGGTACAATAAGTAATTGTAGTGGTAAAAAGAACATTTGATCCAGCTCTAATTATGACAATTTGTGAAGGATCAACTCATTTGTAACGATTGTAGCCATGAACACAACTTGTCCTACAATGCATAAGAATGCAACTATAGATCTATGATAGAGTGAACTACGGTTAATGAATGCAAAATGATTAATAAAATAGTTTAATAAATTAATTTTATGTCATTTGAGCTTATAATCTATAGGTCCATAAGGTTCTATTGCTAGATTGTATGAATCAATTTAGTTGAAAAAAATTGGAATGTTCAAATTAATATTTTATATATTTGATTTATTAAATGAGGAAATACATATTTATTGTATTTATTTCATCAATTATTGAATAAAATTAATAATGTATCACACAATTTCAATGACATTCAAATATGAAAAGATATATTAGGATAATTAAAGTATTTGAATTGAATCCAATAATTTAATATATTTTTTTAATATAAGATACTAAAATATAAATATATTCTTAAGAGAATTTGACAATTGAATAAGATTCAATTACATTAATATTATATATAATTTTAATATTTGATATTTAAATTACTTTTCAATTAAAGCAAAATTTGCTTTATAAATAGGACCTTAGGATATTTGTCACAAGTCATTTACGCACTCTACAGAGAACAATTATTTGCAGAATTCTCCCCTTTTTTGAAGGAGCTTCCCACAAATCATTATTCACGTCGTAGCAAAAAAAGGTCTTACGGTATTAGGGCACGTAAATATTTAACCCTCTATATTTATGTTTAATTCTAACTTAAAAAAAAAAAAAACAAAAAAACAAGAAAAACAAAGGGATCCAATACTTCCACTGTGCTGTTTTTATTTTGATTTTTATATATCTTTAAATTTTTATTTTGTATTTATAAGTATTTAAATATTCAATTTCATGTCTAATACATCATTAACGTATTCAACATATTTCAATTTTACAAATTTACTAAATACGAAATTAAAAGTTTAAGATCTTATTAGACATAAAATTTAATTTTATATCAGATGTATGAGATATTTTTTTAAAAAAATAATAATATTTTATGGATTTATGTCTATATAAGATGTATGAGATAGTTTTTTCAAAAAAATTAATATTTTATGGATCCATTAGACATAAAATTGAAAGTTCAATAGCCTAATAAACTCATTTGCCATTAATATCCATACTAGCTAATTCTTCTTCAAAATAGGGACGAGGAGATTTTTGTCTCATGGTTGTTAACAAATAATATACGTCAATTGAGTTATACTCGTTTTTAACATCTTGAAATGCTTCTAAGCTCTTTAAGATAAATTCTCGTTTTAAAAATTCAAAAAAATAATAATAATAAAATAGGTAAATGATGTATTAGCTGCAAAACATTAAAATAATTATTCTTTTTCTTTCTTTTCCTCTCCCTCTCTCGGTGCCCCCAAATTAATTAAAAAAAGAAAAAAAGAAAAATACACACACCAAATTTTCTTCACCTATTATCTTTTATCTTTTCAATTATAGTCCCATTTCAATATGAACCAATATCTTGTTTATTATTTACTTTTTGCAATCAGTTATTAAAACTTTTTTTTTTTAAAAAAAAAGTTATATATACCGTATTTTCGTTTTTTTTTTCTAATATGATGTTAATTTTTTTTAATAATTTAAAAAAGAAAAAAAATGGGTTGTCTATGTTTCAAAACCTATGTTTAAATTGAATTATTTATCTAGTTAATCCTTACGTGTATGAGTGCCTAGCTAGGTTTTTTTTTTTTTTTTGGGGGACTTTTTAAAGAATTTATAGATATTTTTTATACTAACGATATAATTATATCGATTTAATAGTTACAAAACGTTAATATATTACTATATTGGTACATTTTGATTTTAATCTTCATATAAAAAATATATTATATGTCGTATATATAATACAAATCATGCATGACTGTAATACAAATCATTTGAAAGCAAATGATAGAAAAGGATCACAACAATATTTTCTTTATTTTTTTTACAAGAAAACATTTAAGGAATATAAAAGAACTTAAGGAATTACAGTGAATAGCAAAAATTGCAAATATATCAAAAACTTTAAACATGATTTTTGGTTTTTTTTTTCTATTATTTCGATTGTACTTTTATTTGTGTATCAGCAGGTAAATCTAATATGCTTTATATTTTGGTATATCAGTCTTTATATTTTGTATATCAATTAGTCTATATACTTTATTTAAATAATATCGTTTATACAACTTATATACCATGACTTTAATTGTGTTATGGCTAACGTTGTTTTTAGGTTATGGTAAATATTATTTTTATTTCTTATTTCGTTTTGATATAGAGTTACTTTCATTCCATTAGTTCAATTTTGATGGTCTCATTAGGTTTTGGTATCACTTGGGTCATGTTTTCAAAATTGATTTTGTTGTCAGTTAATATACTAGATATAAAGTATTTTAGTTAATTTGTTCTATTTTTGAAATATTGATATGATTTTAATGGTATATAATTTAAATTAAATTTGGTAAATCAATTATATAACATATATTTCATAAATCAATTTATAAATATACCCGATTTTAAAGAATACCAAATATGAAATATACTATTTCAAATGATACTTAAGTATAATATTGATATTATAATTGTATAATAGTACTAATTCGAAATGAATTTCAAATAGATCTTTTGTTTATCGATAGTATATCATAATTCGTTCAAAATACAATATTAAGTATTTAGTGTATCAGTAGTTTATAACACTCATTCAAAATTCATATAAAATATAACGTAGATGGATCCATATTAATAGCCACTAAAATTCATTTCATGTACATCATATAAGAGTATATCGGCATGCAGTGGAAGCAACAAGGATCAATAAGCATGTTCATATAATAATAAGAGAGTTTCAAGTTATACCTTTGTAGAACCTTTAGAATCTCGATTTTGCTGCAAAACTTCTCCAATTCTCACTGTGAACCACCTCAAGATCTTCCCTACTATTCCCTTGGAGCTTTAGATTGAGTTGTGGGACTCAAGATAAGCTTGAATGAAGGGAACTTAGAAAAGAACTCACTGCACCATCCACTTGAAGAATACTTTTCTTCAACTCGAATTTTTCAGCAAAAACTCAATTGATGTATACCTCAATTTCACTTCGATCTTCTCTATTTATTGTAGGACCTTCATGCAAAGAAGATGGTTGTATGAGGTGCAGCTCATGCTTGGAGAATTGAAGCCAAACTTAAGTGGGTTTAGTATGAGCTAGTTGAATAGGGTTGGCAACGGGGCCGGGGCGGAGTGGGGGAGGGTCCCCCGTCCCCGGCCCCGTGGGGGAAATTCCCCTCTCCCCATCCCCGCCATTTGAAGGCAGGGACGGGGGCGGGGATTCCCCGTCGAGGAAACAGGTCCCCGCGGGGCCCCATTCCCCGTTTCTCCGCGGGGAATCCCCTATCAGATCCCCGCGGAGATTTTTCATTTTTTTCTTTTAATTTTTTAAGTTTGGACTTGACTTTTGGGCTTAAATTTAGAATTTATGTATTTAATATTGAGCTTACAACATAAGTCTATAGTATACATTATAAACAAACATATAAATAAGTTATTTTATATATTATAAATATATATTTATAAAATATTAAAAATATAACTATATAAAATCGGGGTCGGGGATTATTACTAACCCTATAGTTGAAGATGTTAATGGAAAAATCCATAATTCCATTTTGTATTTTTCAATTTCAATTTTGATTTCTAAAATCAATTTAATTTTCAAAATTGAAAACATTTATTAATTTTACAAAATTAATTTCATAAATTAATTTTCTAATAAAATTAATAATTAATAATTAATAATTAATTAAACAATTTAATTAATTCTAATTAATTTAATATCAAATATTAAATTAATTTTACATAAACTCCACCTTTATGAATTTAATATTTAAATCATATTTAAATATTAATTAATTCTCCAATTCCGTTTAATTCTAAAATTAAACGCGTAATTATATCTCATATAATTACTAATTTTCTTAATTCTAATTTGAACATTTCAAATTAACTTATCACGCTACTTTAAAGCTAATCCATTTACGAGCTAGTAGGGGACCTCGCGGACCTATAAATCATGGGCTCCAACGATCCGAGATTAATTCGCTAAACTCATTAGCCCGAATTAACCCCTATTCGTTAACTAATGGGTCACTCCACTAAAGCTCATAGTTGCACTTCCTCACTGTAGATATATTATGTCCACTCGATATAACCATGATTAGTAAGTTAACTATTCACAGGTTGTTCGTAATAACGGTTGGGGCAAATGTTTGTTTTATCCTCGAGATTACCTCTTGTTCCTTAAATCCCACTGATCCTCTAATGAACAATTGATTTGTGATCCGATCAACAAACCGAGTCCTCTCAAACCAATGAGAGGATGGGGCCCCTTTGTTCAAGACCCGGAGTCAACACTCAAGGGAACAACCTCTCTACTATCCCTGAAAGCGGGTTGGAGTGAATTCCATCTTGCACCCTATGTCCCCAGCTATCTACCTGGTCTTATCCCTGAAATGGAGGTTTATTGAGTCGGTGTTGTTGAGTCAACCCTCACCTATGCAAATCTAAGGATAATCCCGAATAAACAGAAGTTCAT
The DNA here is from genome assembly GCF_027475165.1 of Benincasa hispida. Taxonomy (NCBI): domain Eukaryota; kingdom Viridiplantae; phylum Streptophyta; class Magnoliopsida; order Cucurbitales; family Cucurbitaceae; genus Benincasa; species Benincasa hispida. The sequence goes on along the minus strand of NC_143478.1, from coordinate 82,823,035 downwards.
AGTTAGTTTAGGATTAAGGTCAAGTTACCTAGGTCATCGTTTTGAAATAGTCAGTTTTAAACAGTAAATAACTTTATAAAGTAAGAGTGACCGATTTCGTGGTCTGATCTTATACAAACCCATTGCACAAGACGCTCCCACTTCTCATGTCATAACATGTACGAATTCGGATCACATCGTTTGTAGCACTTTACAACTCTTTGTAATAATTACAAAGTGAGTCGCATCCAATAGTGTTACCAGAATAAGACACCCATCCTCATTCATATACTATTTATCATTTTGACTATTTACTTGAATCTGATCCACTTTTATATCTCCCCAAAAAGTTCAACTACTCATGTAATAGTCATGGGTCTTTTTGGTTTATTGGATTTCTAATAAGCAATTCATATATTCAATTGAATTTTCAGAATAAGTTTTATTGTTTACAAACCACGAGTTTTAGGACATAAAATCCAACACATCATTTTGTATCAATATTATATCGACACTCATAATCTAAATCCATTTCAAGTTTAATAGTGGTGTATCAAGAGTATATCAATGCTCATTAAATGTAATTCAAGTATAGCAATGTATCAGTAATATATTAACACTCATTCAAAATTCAATTTCATGTATATATATATTATTAGTGCATTAGCAGTATATAGGCACTCATTCAAAATTCACTTAAATTATAAAGTAGTGTATTATTATTGTATCAATACTCATTAAAAACTAATTTTAAGTATATTATTAATGTATCATTAGTAGATGTTAACATTAATTTTAAATAAAAATGCAAGTATAACATTGGTATATCAATATCAACATTAACTCAAAATTCATTTCAAGTTAACGCTAATGTATCATTAGTATATCAATATTTCTTAAAAACACATTTGTTCAAGTATATTAATAGTATATCGATACCTATTCAATATTCAATTTCAAGCGTAGTATTGTTGTGTCAATAGTTTATCAAACTTCATTCAAAATGGTTACCAACAAAACGGGTTGAACCATTATAAGCTGACTATAATATACTAGAAAAAATAATATTCTATAACAAACTAATGAAAATTCAGATTAAGGCCCCATTTGGATTGATTTGAGGAAAAATGTTTTTCAAGAAGTTTATTTTTATTTAAATACTTTTGATAAAAATTTTTTTTATTAAAATACACTTAAAAAGTTATTTTGAGTGATTGTCAAACACTCCAAATTCTTCCAAAATGATTTATTTTGTAAATTAAACACTTGAAAATGTATGTCAAACACATCCTAAGACCACGAATATAGTAAATACACAAACACTTGTTGACTGATAAATATAATTTATGAATGATAAATTTAGTATATCAATGGTGTAACTTAGATACTTTATATTTAGTATATCAGTCAAAGTCCACAAATAATAGCAAATGTACGAGCACTTGACTGATAAATATAGTATATGAATGACAATTTTGGTATATCAATTGTATAACTTAGATACATATATTAATCAACTCATATACCAAATATAAAGTATATTAACTTGAGTAATATACCAGATATAAAATATATCATTGATATACATGCTCATACACTACTAAGGGTAAATTTTGAATGATAAAAAATGAAAATCAGTTTCAAATCAACTTTAATGTTTTTTTTTTGCTATATTTTCCCATTTTGAAAAATTATTGCTAAATCGGTCTTTTTCTTTCTTTCTTTCTTTATTTTTATTTTATTTTATTTTTTTTGCGATACTTATCAATGCCCCAAGAACAAGAACTTAATTGAAGTGTCTATAAAAGTTCGTGTTCACACGAGATTCCAAGAGAAATTTATTTTGTTGAACTTGAACTTTGTATTTGTATTAATTTTGTGGAAAATGAGTACAATCTCTAATACATAGTATTTTGATGCTTTCAAAATAAACTATAATCCTTAAGTTTGTTGATCTTCTTGAACGATCGGTCTTTGGGCTTGTTGATTTTCTTGGAGGATCGACCTTTGGGCTTGTTGATCTTCTTAAACAATCGACTTTTGGGCTTGTTGATCTTCTTGGATGATCGGCCTTTGAGCTTGTTGATCTCCTTGGAGGATTAGTGTTCGCACGAGGCTTTCGAAGAAACTTATTTCGTGGAGTTGAACTTAAGTTGGTGTTGATGTTGAGGTTGATTTAATGCGTTGTGGTTCGATCTCTAGTACTTGATCCTCTGATTCTCTCTCGGTTGGATACGTACGCTTGATGTTTAGAAGTAGGGCGTGTGGATGTTCTTAAGCTTCGAATCTTGGAAGAATGTTTGTATCTTCAAAGGATTCCAGTCTTCAAGTGTGGTCAGAATGCTTGTATCTTCAAAGGACTTCAGTCTTCAAAACGCTTGTATCTCCAAAGGACTTCAGTCTTCAAGCATGGTCAGAATGCTTGTATCTTCAAAGGACTTCAGTCTTCAGAATGCTTGCATCTCTAAAGAACTTCAGTCTTCAGAATGCTTGTATCTCCAAATGACTTCAGTCTTCAAGCGTGGTCAGCTTCAGGAGTCAATGAGTCTTCTGATTGTAGAGAATTCCCTCTCTCTAGAGTATAGAATTGCTGACCCTTCCAAATGAGGAGAGCTTATCTATTTATAGAGTTCACAGGTAGGCTTGGGCTTGGTTGATCCATGGGCCTAGCCTTTGGGCTCAATTAGTTGGACTTGGGCTTGGTTGATCCATGGGGTTGGCCTTTGGACCCAATTAATCAGATTTAGGCCTGATTTGACATTTGGGTCAAATTCAACCTATTTTTGGATTTAGTTAGACTTTGACCCAAATAATAATATCAAATTGGGCCAAATTAATCTTATCTGATTCAACGATCATGATAAAACCACGTGGCGTCATCGAAATTTGTCTTCAACTTCAATTCAGGACATATTCAACTCCTAATTGAGCCCAAATTTAATGATTTGGAATTTCATCGTTAATTTAGTAAATGACGTGGCAACTTGTGATTGGTCTAAAATTTCTCATTTAATAAATGCCCCCTTCGAGATTTATGCACATACATGAGTAGATGAATCTCGAAAAATATAAAGTTGGAATCAAAATCCAAATATATTTATTCTTGAATTTAACCTCAATTGATGTGTCGGTCAAACTATGAATTTAGTACACAAGTTTAACTTGAATTTGGGATAAAATTTGGAATATCGCCAAATTTACGAAAAATTTTGAGCTTTGTCCCAATTTAATTTGATTTGGATTTAAGATAAAATTTGGGATATGCCCAAATTTTAATAAAAGCTGATTTTTTTTTTCTTATCCGCTCAATAGGATACTTGAATTTGGAATATGGCCAAATTTTAATTTGGGATGAATTTTAGATCTTTCCCACAACTTGATTTAAAACCTAAATTTAGATGAATTTGATATAAAATTTGGAAGATGCCTAAATTTTAATTTGAGATTTTATCCTTAATAATTTGTTTTGAGGATAAAAGTCTAATGATTTGGATTTGGGATAAAATTTGGAATATGCCCAAATTTTAATTTGAGATTTTATCCTTAATAATTTGGCTTGAGCATAAAAGTCTCATAATTTAGATTTGGGATAAAATTTGGAATATGCCCAAATTTTAATTTGAGATTTTATTTGCAATTTAATCTCAACGTTGAACAATTTTGATTTTGAATAAAATTTGGAATATGGTCAAATTTTAATTTATGATTTTATCCACAATTTAAATTTGACTTTGAATAAAATTTGAAATATGTCCAAATCTTAGTTGAAGATAAATTTGAGGACAAAATCTAATAAGATTAAATTAAATAGGAAATTTGTTTAATTTAATTTGAAATTAGGATAGAATCAAATTAAGAAATCTGATAACAAATCTTTTATTTGATTTGGATTTCCTAATTTCTTATGGAACCCAGGAACCTCTATAGATAGAACCCCAAACCCTCCATTATCTTCATCCCCTCCTCTTCTTCTAATCTTTCATTTTTCTCATTTTTCTCTTCTTCTTTCATTTTTTTTTAAAGAAAATTTCGTTTTTTTTTTCCTTCTTTTTTTCTTTCTTTTTTCTTTCTTTTTTCTTTTTTCTTTACTTGCCTTTTTTTTTTTTTTGCGTAGGTTTACTAATATGTCCCCATTACTCTTTTGTAGGAGCTAAAGCTCAACTCAAGGGAGAACAACTGCGTCTTTTGTAGGATGACCTTGGTATGGTCTATCTACTGTATGCTTGTTCATGCTTCCTAATCGTAATGGGAGGGGCCCTGCAAGGCTTACAACTCTCCCATGCTTTTACCCTAAGGAGGATCCCGATAAGATCTACCTTGTAGCACCGTTCACATATTTTGATCGTCATGGGATGGGCCCTGCAAGGCTTACAACTCTCATATGCTTTCACCCTAGGGAGGATCCCGATAAAGTCTACCTTGTAGCACCGTTCACATATCCTGAGCATCATGGGAGGGGTTCTGCAAGGCTTACAACTCTCCCATGCTTTCACCCTAGGGAGGATCCCGATAAGGTCTACCTTGTAGCACCGTTCGCATATCCTGATTGTCATGGGAGGGCCCCTGCAAGACTTACAACTCTCTCATGCTTTCACCCTAGGGAGGATCCCGATAAAGTCTACCTTGTAGCACCGTTCGCATATCTTGATCATCATGGGAGGGGCCCTGCAAGGTTTACAACTCTCCCATGCTTTCACCCTAGGGAGGATCCCAATAAGGTCTACCTTGTAGCACTGTTCGCATATCCTGATTGTCATGAGAGGGGCCCTGCAAGGCCTACAACTCTCTCATGCTTTCACCCTAGGGAAGATCCCGATAAAGTCTACCTTGTAGCACCGTTCGCATATCTTGATCGCCATGGGAGAGGCCCTGCAAGGCTTACAACTCTCCCATGCTTTCACCCTAGGGAGATCCCGATAAGGTCTACCTTGTAGCACCGTTCGCATATCCTGAACATCATGGGAGGGGCCCTATAAGGCTTACAACTCTCCCATGCTTTCACCCTAGGGAGGATCCCGATAAGGTCTACCTTGTGGCACCGTTTGCATATCTTGAATGTCATGGGAGGGGCCCTACAAGGCTTACAACTCTCCCATGCTTTCACCCTAGGGAGGATCCCGATAAGGTCTACCTTGTGGCACCGTTTGCATATCTTGAATGTCATGGGAGGGGCCCTACAAGGCTTACAACTCTCCCATGCTTTCACCCTAGGGAGGATCCCGATAAGGTCTACCTTGTGGCACCGTTGCATATCCTGAACGTCATGGGAGGGGCCCTGCAAGGCTTACAACTCTCCCATGCTTTCACCCTAGGGAGGATCCCGATAAGGTCTACCTTGTAGCACCGTTTGCATATCCTGAATGTCATGGGAGAGGCCCTGCAAGGCTTATAACTCTCCCATGCTTTTACCTTAGGGAGGATCCTGATAAGGTCTACCTTCTTATGTTACTCGATTAAAATTTGAAGATAAGGGAAATATGCCATTGAGTATTGAGGATGAGACGGATATGCCATCAAACTTTGAAGATGAGAATAATATGTCATCAAGCTTTTGAGCAGAGTCAGGTTGGCTAGAGTCGATCTCGCGTACAAGGCGGAGCTGGACAGATCAGAGTTGTCCTCGCATATGAGGTAGAACTTAGCAAACCAAACTTGATTTCGCATATGAGATGGAACCACACCCACATTTTTTTAGAGGAAGTGAAGCTACATCAATTTTGGAGAAGGGGTGAAGTTGTACCAACATTTTGGAGAGGAAACGAAACCGCACCATGACTTTGGAAATGAAGTGAAGTCGCACCATCAGTTTGGAAATGAAGCGAAGCTATGGCACAGCTTTGAAGGTAAGGTGAACCACGTCAGACTTTGGAGATAAAGCGAAACTGCACCAACATTTTGAAGATGAAGCGAAGTCGCGCCATCAATTTGGAGATGAAGTAAAGCCACGCCATGACTTTGAAGATGAAGCGAACCACGCCAGACTTTGGAGATGAAGCGAAGCTATGTCATGATTTTGTAGACTGACTCATTGAAGATGGAGCCGAGCCATGCATATCGACCATGAACTTGAAGATGAAGCGAAGCCATGCACATTGATCTTGAGCTTAAAGATGGAGCGGAGCCATGCACATCGACCTTGAACTTGAAGACGAAGCGGAGCCATGCACACCGACCTTGAACTTGAAGATGGAAGTGGAGCCATGCACACCAATCTTAAACTCGAAGATGGAAGCAGAGCCATGCATACCGATCTTGAACTTGAAGATGGAAGTGGGGCCATACACGCCAATCTTGAACTTGAAGATGGAGCAGCATCGATGGAGCCTCTGAACTTGAAGATGGAGAAGCATCGACGAGACCTTTGCGTTTGAGTTTAATAAAGCATCGGCAAATCCTCCGCATTTGAGTTTGATGAAGCATCGACGAATCCTCTGCACTTGAGCTTGAAGAATCGGTGAATCCTATGCATTTGAGCTTGAAGCATCTGTAAATCCTCTGCACTTGAGTTTGACGAAGCATCAATGAATCTTCACATTGAGCTTGACTTCACGACTTTGAGCATAAAGATGCCATTGAAAAGCCTCCAGACTTGAGCATGAAGATGAAGCATTGATGAAACCTCTAAACTTGAAGATGGAAGAGCATCCGAGTTTGATTTCGAAGAGGAAGCGAAGTGCATTCCAAGCGTGTGCCTTTTATTTACTATGCTAGCTCCTTACGAGGGATGAACTTCTTCAATCCGTTATGTTGCCCCCAATAGGGATTAACATCTTCAATCTGGAGTGTCATTCTTTAATGGGGATGATCAACATCAATCTTGTAGTATCATATTTGTGTGGTTGTCGTATCTCTTCTGATAGACTAGACTTAAATTTCTTTAAGTTTCCTTCGTACCTTTAAAGAAAGGGATAAAATCATGACGTAGTTCAAGTTTTTTTTTTTGTTTTTTTTAACTGGACTGAACTTGAAGTTTCTTTCAAGCTGCCTACATACCCTTCATAATGATAGGGATCAAATCATAATGTAGTTCAAGAAGAATTTTTTTTTTTTTTTTTTTTTTTTAACTGGACTGAACTTGAAGTTTCTTTCAATTTGCCTACATACCTTTCAAATGATAGGGATCAAGTCGTAACGTAGTTCGTACAATTTTTTTTAGGCCGTTCACATTTTAAGCTCATGTGGTCTAAGAGCATCATGCAATTTAGGTTCTTACGATGAGAGGCTTCTTCATTTAAACATTAGAAGCTCTTATTTCATCATGGTTTTGATTATCCTCTTCATTTGTAGGATTCGTCAATATGATGAGTGTTGGCTTCACTATCAAGGAACCTTTTGTACTTATGTCAATAGAAAATTTCCTCTTCATGCGTGAAGGTACACGATTGTGAACCTTTTCGTCGTTGTTTTCTTCATGGAATGACGTTGGCTTCAAGATTTTCATCCTTCCTTTACGTTGATCGCTTTTTGTCTTGAGACGATCAAAAGCAGATGCTGAAGGTTGATCTTTCTTTGATGTGGATATACTTAGCCTTTTGAAGGCTGAAGTTTAAGCGGAAGTAGTCGTTGGACATTGGTCTTCTTCTCCTACCGTGGCCATATTCAATCTTTGAAAAACTGAAGATCGAGCACTTGAAGGCTTAATACGATCGAAGACAGAAGTTCTTTGCTTCATTTCTTCTGAGTCGTTGACTTCTTCAGCTGTCACATGATTGTTGTCGACTTCCACTATGCCGACAGTGTGACATGCAATAACTTCTTATACTTTTTTTAGATGAATATTGAGAAAGCTTCTTGGGAGAAATTCTGCCGAAGTTGCCCACCGTCGGAATTGAGGGAAGTCCTTGTCTTCTTTCTTTGCAGGCTTAGGCTTCTGTGTCATCTTTTTGCCTTTCTTTTTATGAGTCTTATTTCTTCTTCTATAGCTTCGATAGGAACACGACACTTTTTGGGAAGAGTTTGGTTGTCTTCTCTTTCGATGAGTCACTACTATCCACCCTTCATTGTCATCTTCAACAAACTCATCTTTCTTTTCGGAATTTGCTGTTTGAATCTCTTGTTAGAACAGAACAACTATAGACTCGAATTCTCCAAACTGGATCGGGTTTTGTCTTTGAGCATGGGACACAGACAGTATTGGAACATTTGAAGTCGCCTCTACTGTAGCGTGATTTGTTTGAGCTACTTCATCCAAATCTAGCTCAATCTTCTTTTCACAAGCCAACTTCATAATTCGTTCCTTCAGCACGAAGCACCTTTCAACTGGGTGACTAATGACCCGATGATACAGTAGTTAGGATCATCTATTTTTCCTTCTTGTTCCAGCCGTTTGCATTCCGGTAGTTGAATAAGTTGATTCTCTAGTAGTTGCTCCAACATATCTACCACATCAGAGTCAGGAAATGTATAAACCTTCTCTTGTCGTTCTTTAAGAGTTGGACGACGCTTCTCGCCCTCATTGTGCCTTCTTTCAAATTTTGTTTGTTTTCCTTTGGAGGAAAATTTCAGCAGGGTCGCATGAACGACCATAGATTCTTTTGTGGCACTACCCACGATCTTTTTCAGTGCCCCTGGCATCATTTTTGTATTTTCTCCCTTTAGAGACTAGGAAATCTTTAGTTCCCCTGTTGGCAATGCTCAGCTCCATATCATGAGCGCGTGTTGTCAACTTCTCAAACGTACGAGGTTTTATCCCTTGTAGGATGTAGAAAAGCTCCCAGTGCATGCCTTGAGTGCACATCTCCACTGCAGATAATTCAGTAAGTCTATCTTTGCAATCCAGACTTAAAGCTCTCCATCGGTTGATGTAATCAACGACTATCTCTCCCTTCCACTGTTTGGTGTTCGTCAGCTCTATCATACTAACAGTGCGCCTTGTATTGTAGAAGCGGTTCAGGAACTCCCTTTCTAGCTGTTCCCAACTATCAATCACTTCTGGCTCCAAATCAATATACCAATCGAAAGCATTTCCTTTCAAGGTACAGACGAACTGCTTGACTAGCTGGTCTCCTCTGGTTCCTGCATTTTCGCAGGTTTCAATGAAGTGTGCAACATGTTGTTTTGGATTGCCCTTTCCATCGAACTGCTGGAAATTTTGAGGTTGATACCTAGCTGGCATTTTCAGGTTGTCGATTCTCTTGGTGTATGGCTTCGAGTACATAAAGGAAGTTTCCAACGGTCCTCCGTACTGAGCTCTTATGGAGTTTGTGATCATATCCTGGAGCTGTTGAACTAAAAGAGAGGAAACAGATGTGGATTATGGTGGCTGACTTTCCTGCAAGACAGTCTTTCCTTTGTCATTGGCTTTTGTAACTGGGGATTGACTTGATTCAGCAGTATCTTGAGCATGTATCTGATCTCTTAAAGCAGCGATTTCATGATCTCGCTCCTCTACAGCCTTCATTAGGAGATTTATCTTTACCTCCATCTCTGCCATGGTCGACTCAGTTGTTACGTCAGTCATCATGACAAACACTACATCAAAACATGATTATTTCTCTGATAGATCAGTAGCAGAAGCATAGTTGTCGAACAAGGGATTTTTTTTATGACGATCCCGCCTTTAGGAGATTCCATCAACTGGTCCCAGATTTCTTCCGTGATGACAGAGCTTATGTAAGTGTTGCTTGCGATGGTAGCTTTGGATGCAACTTTCTTTGGTACCATTTTTAGATTTGTTAGACTTGGATGACGAGAGAGAGATAAGAGGTAGAGATGTCCCATTGGGCGTGCCAATTTGTTCACACGAGATTCCAAGAGAAATTTATTTCGTGGAACTTGAACTTTGTATTTGTATTAATTTTGTGGAAAATGAGTACAATCTCTAATACATAGTATTTTGATGCTTTCAAAATAAACTATAATTCTTAAGTTGGTTGATCTTCTTGAATGATCGGCCTTTGGGCTTATTGATCTTCTTGAACGATCGATCTTTGGGCTTGTTGATCTTCTTGGAGGATCGACCTTTAGGCTTGTTGATCTTCTTGGATGATCGGCCTTTGGGCTTGTTGATCTTCTTGAACAATCGACCTTTGGGCTTGTTGATCTTCTTGGATGATCGACCTTTGAGCTTGTTGATCTCCTTAGAGGATTAGTGTTCGTACGAGGCCTACGAAGAAACTTGTTTTGTGGAGTTGAACTTGAGTTGGTGTTGAGGTTGAGGTTGATTTAATGCGATGTGGTTCGATCTCTAGTATTTGATCATCTGATTCTCTCTCGGTTGAATGTGTATGCTTGATGTTTAGAAGTGGGGCATGTGGATGTTCTTAAGCTTCGAATCTTGGAAGAATGTTTGTATCTTCAAAAGATTTCAGTCTTCAAGCGTGGTCAGAATGCTTGTATCTTCAAATGACTTCAGTCTTCAAAATGCTTGTATCTCCAAAGGACTTCAGTCTTCAAGTGTGGTCAAAATGCTTGTATCTTCAAAGGACTTCAGTCTTCAGAATGCTTGCATCTCCAAAGGACTTCAGTCTTCAGAATGCTTGTATCTTCAAAGGACTTTAGTCTTCAAGCGTGGTCAGCTTCAAGAGTCAATGAGTCTTCTGATTGTAGAGAATTCCCTCTCTCTGGAGTATAGAATTGCTGACCCTTCCAAATGAGGAGAGCTTATCTATTTATAGAGTTCACAGGTAGGCTTGGGCTTGGTTGATCCATGGGCCTAACCTTTGGGCTCAATTAGTTGGAATTGGGCTTGTTGGTCCATGGGGTTGGCCTTTGGGCCCAATTAATCAGATTTAGGCCTGATTTGACATTTGGGTCAAATTCAACCTATTTTTGGACTTAGTTAGACTTTGACCCAAATAATAATATCAAATTAGGTCAAATTAATCTTATCTGATTCAACGGTCATGATAAAACTATGTGGCGTCATCGAAATTTGTCTTCAACCTCAATTCAGGACATATTCAACTCCTAATTGAGCCCAAATTTAATGATTTAGAATTTCATCATTAATTTAGTAAATGACGTGGCAACTTGTGATTGGTCTAAAATTTCTCATTCAACCAGAAGAACCAAAAAAAAATTGTAATTTAAACCTAAATTGGGTGATTTTAGATATGTTAGTTCTTACATATTTTCATAAGATATGTAGCCATATTAAGGAGTTTATTTTAGCATAACAATTCAAAAATTGAAGGATACAAAGCAAAAATAATTATTAAATATGGGTTGGCAAGTTAACATTGAATATATTTTTGCAAATTCCTTTAATTCATATAAACTCATTCCAAAAAATAGCTTAACCAAATTCAAATCACATATATTTAGACTAGGATCTATGATTAAAAAAAAAATCCTATCATAATTTCATATTTGAAAATCAGCTAATAATAATTAAGGCAATTAAAATATAATTGAATGAAAGCTAGTGGTAAACAATTTTGTCAAAGGAAGCCAAAAAATCAAAACCTAACAAATTAAAACATTAATTACGATCCGCCAACCCTATAATATTTAATTAATAGGTTTTAGATTCCATTAGTTTTACCCTATACGCTATGAATTTAAATGCTTTTGGTTTTTAGTTTTGAGTTGGGAAAGAAAATTATTGATTTTGAATTTGACTAAAAAAAATGCACTCAAATAACTTGTATGATAACGGTAGGCACCTAAGAGTGGAAAAAAATTCAATTGAATAACATCTATAGAACGAATATTGCATTACCAAAAAGTAAAGTGATTCTTGGTCCATTATTTTTTGGAGAAAGAACTTTAAAGGGATTTTTCAAAAAATGATTTCAAACCAACTTGATTGTTTTAGTCGTTACCGAAAGCTCTAGGCATTAGAAGGGGAAAAAAAACTTTTAGACCTCCAAAAATCACTTAAAAAGTTAATTCAAACATGTTCGCGTTTTGTTTCTTTCAATTTTCTGTCGTTCTCTCTTAGTTTAACTAAAGATTCTACGACTTAAAAATCAATTCTCATTTCAACCACGAGAACAGTATGAATACGTAATAGTATCAATGGAGATTCTCTAATCCACATAATAGAAGAAGTTCAAACATAACACTTGACCAAACCAATATCATTTTAATTCTCTTACAAGCTTTCCTTATTTAGTAAATAAAATCTTAATTCATTCTTCTAAGTAACAGGGCCCATCTAACCAACTTGATTCATAACAACTAACTTTACTTGAAAACTATCTCAAATCAGACCAGTCATTCAAAAGAGAGAGAAAGGGAGAGAGAGAGAGAGAGAGTTGGGAGACAGGAGAAAGTTTGGGATAGGGCTCTCATAATACCACCATCTGCCAAGTGATTCTGTCTTCAACCTCAAGCAGTCAGAAGTTGGAACTCCCAACTCATGCAGCTGATTCTGCAACACTTCACATGGTAGCTGTTTTGATGAGAGGACACAACAAACACAAGCAATCTGCCTCACCAGCTGCCACAAACTGCATTTTTCCTTCACCATCAGCTGCTCGGGGGAAAATCTGCTGCGGTTTTTACTTCAAAATGGCCGTTGGTTTTCGAACGGTAGCTCCACGGGAGTTGCATTGCCATAGAACTCTTCCAAGTTATAGAATGCCCTTTGCTGGGGTAGAAAAATATGGATAACAACATCTCCTGAGAACAAAAACAACAGGGCAATTTGCTTTCTTGGTACATCAGTATCAAAGATCGGTTGATGTGCACTTTGAACTGATATTTTAACAGAATTCGAATATGGGATTCTAATGTGATACGAAAAATGGCATAGAAGCACTAATAATAAACAGACAATAAAATGGTCCTATAGTCACAAAGAGGTCTCGAAGTCATCCACTCTATAATAAATTATGAACTCTGATCAATGGGAAATCACATTTGTACATTTTGGTAGACTTAGTCTGAAATATTTTTAAAGATTGAAGTGGTACTTCATGAGTTAGAAAATAATGCTCTTCAAATCTTCGCTATGGACATCAATATGATAATAAATCTTTTTTCACATAAATGGGATACTACCAAATTGAATGGCCTCACTACTAAACAGTATGTTCATGATCCATCCCTACTACTAAATCTCAGGAAAATTTTGCTCGTTACAAAAGCTGCTTTTAGAAACATCCACCAAGAACTTGAACTAGTACCTAGAAGGATATATCCAAACATCCCAAGTCCTTTACGCCAAAGTTGCACCTTGTAATAGACAACAAGGCTAAATTTTAAAGTTTTATTATTGACAATTGGGAATACACCTCTTTTGGAAGTCAGTTTATATCGACTTTGTAAGTATCCTTTTGTCTTTTATTCCCATCAACAGGAACCTTTTTTTCTCATTTTGTTTCTCTGATCCCTCTGTTTGCTTTTCACAGTATCGTTTGGGGAGCTTTTTTCTTTTTTATATGGCTTATTTGTATTTTCTCATTATCTTAATGAAAGTTTGATTTTCAGTAAGAGAGAGAGGGGTATAATATGTGGTTTAGCATAGCTATTAATTTAGCATAAGTTGTATCATTCTGATCCCCCTATCCCAGTTTATTGTAATTCCATCTTCTCTAACGAAATGCTTATATATCTTAGATAAACAAATGGACATGCAAAAAGTGCATACCAAAATCCAATAAAGTCCAGGAATTTGGCTTCACGTCACCAGAAGGACTTCTTCCATACTTCTTCTCGGCAAGGTCTCTTATCCGTGATCTGCATTGCAAAATACAATTGAACACAGGTTTAATTAAAACCTTCATATCTAGATTCCAATTTTCCTTATTGCAAGCAATAAGAGGACAACAAACCAAAGAGGCAGCAGTACCCTATAGCATCAATCTGAGGACGAGAAAATGCCGTGGCAATGATGAAAAATCTTGTCCAATAAACTAGAGGTTTCACAAATAGAACCCGGATATCTGCAGCCTTTACATCACTTGCAACCTTCGCCATTGATACAGCAACTGCAGAGATAAGCATGGGAATATTAGTTCACCAATCATTCCATGTAACTAAAGTTTTGTATTCATAATCTAGGTGGACACAATACTTGTTTGTATTATGTACCAATCGTTCATCCATAGCCTTATAAGCTTGTAGATTTTTTGCTTTCTGCCTGTTGAAAACCTGAGTTATCTATTTCTCAAATCACCGATTGACCCAAAGGATTAAACTAATGGGTAAAGGCGAATTTAATATTATATCATCTAACACATCCTTTCACTTGTGTGCTTGAAATATGAAGAAGACCCAATAAGTGAAATTCAATATTAATTGGGGAGGTAATGACTTTAAAAGAATTTGAACACAAGACTTCCTGAACCAACCTTCTGTGGTACCATCTTTAATTCCGATTGACCCAAAAACTTAAACTAATAGGTGAAGGCGAATTTAATATTATATCATTTAACACTATTGCATTGCTCAGAAGGCATGGTATTGGGTGCAAAAAGAGTTCAGTCTTTTCATTTGTCTTCTGCAAAGTGTTGAGGCCTGGCTGATTGAAGTGCTGCACGGTGGGTCATTTAAACAAAGTGGAAGGATGCTGTGGGCCATGGCTGTGATGGCTATTATGTGGAGTCTTTGGGTGAGAGTTTTTAAGACAAGTTTCCCTCTGAGGTTTTTTGTAGTTATTTACAGCTTAGTGCGTCATGGTGGTGTGTGAGAGACAAAATTCTTTTGTAACTACAGTTTTGATTCAAAACAACTGGAAAGCTCTCTTTTTAGTTTCTACAGGAGGGGGTATCATCTTCCCCTGCCCTTGGGCTGTTTTTTTGGCTATTTTGTTGTCTATGATACACATCCGAAAGGCTCAATTCCCCTGGGATGAATATGAATTCTCTCAACTTCTCCGATTGAAATGACTACCCAGGTGGAATCGAGGACCTAAACTTGATTTTGGATAGACGTGTAATTTCTACGTAACCATTTCACATCAAATGAGAAGCAAAAAAGCCTCTGGAAATGCAAGGAAATCATGTTTTCCATCCCACTTCCCATTTCTGTTATTGATTTAACCAAAGAATGATAAGATTGTCCCCTTCCTTTCATTTAACACCTCACAAATTACACTATAAGAGACCATATCAAGTTAAGATAAATTAGCTAAGATTACCCGCTGTACTCATAGATCAAGTAGACCATTTAGCAGGCAAATCACGACATGGACACAAAACATTTATACACAACTAAGTTTGTTTGTTTACACTTATGTTTGTTTAAACTTACTCATAGATAAATTAGCTAAGATTAAACTTATGTTTGTTTCTCATCTTGCTAATGCAGAGAGACTTACATGAAAGGCTTTCTGCATCGTCGTCAATTTCTGCACTGGGAGGCTTTTGATCGTTGCTCTTGAAAACCACATTCCCAAACTTCTTGAACAAATCATCATACATGTCATCAGTATCGTCATTCATATTCTGCCAGAAATCATTGACTGGGTCAATCAATATCACAAGTAGATGCCGTAATTTGCAACAAAAGTATCAGACATTTTATATGTGCAATAGAATGCATCAAGATCTCTACCCTATGGCAATCATTTAAAAGGAATTGATATCAAGTAGAGATCAGTTTGATTTTTTTTTTTTCCTTTACACCAAATTAAGTTCGAGTCTGACAATGAAAACATAATGATGACTTGATTTTGCTGTGAAGATCAGCAAACAGATGAAGATACAAGTTCCAGAACAATTCAAACGAGTGGCTTGGATTAAGCCTCTTCGATCTTCAGTTTCCTGTTTCTTTTTTACAAAAAGTAAATGGGGTTCACCATTTAGACCCAAGTAAAGAAACACAAAGTATATAACTCATTGGCTATCACTGTATGCAATCCTTGAATGTATAATACAGTTCAAAGTAACTCTATCCCACCATTATCTAGGAAAACTACATGAGAGAAAAAGAGAGAGAGGCTTCTTTTCTCTTTTGAAACTTTCAATTTGACGAAGCTCCTCTCAGGTAGCTGCATCATCCAAAGATCAGAGTAACGGGGGAGGGGGGGCGGGTGCGGGAGAGAGAGAGAGGCCTTCCCAAATAAATAGGGGGGCTTCTGTTCTTTTTGCAAATAACTCTTTTTATTTTGATAAGGTTCTTCTCAATTCCTAAATGGCTGCAGCATTAAAAAATCAGAGGAAATGGGGAAACATAGAGATAGAGAGACATGAGCTTCTCTTTCTTTTGGCAAATAACTTCCAAGTAGATACGGTTCTTCCCAGAATCCCAAGTAGCTTCAGCTCCAAAAATAAGGGGGAGAGTTAAGAGAGTGGCCTTCTTCTTTTAGCAAATAACATCCATTTTGAACAATAAAGAAGGTAAGATTTCGATCAATCAAGTAATCCCTCAACGAAAACCCAGAAACCACAAATCAATTGGCAACAAGAATCAAAGCTCTTCCAAATACGTCAACGAAACATGATTCAAATTGGTTCCAAACGAAAGAAATGAAAAGAAAATACCGATAAAAAGCCATCTTCAGCTTCTCCTTCGACGGCGAACAATGGCGAACACTCCATTGACTTCAAATGGAAATTATTGGCAGAGGGCATCCCCCAAATGCAGTTTTGGTTTGGAAATGGGGAGCCATTCCAGCATGAGCAGAAATTTTGTTTTCTGGGTCTTTTAGAAACTCTGAAATTATCGTGACCCAGTTGCCGGAGCTCACCGCCGAACAAGGTTCCGGCGCCGGCACCGTGAAGGGATAAGGTAGTGGATAACGCCATGCTTTTTCCTTTCGCCGTGAGGGAAGATATTTTTAAACGATGAAGCAATGTCGATTTGTCAAATTTAGTTGTCGCATTTTCATCATTTCATGTATGAAATTAAACTCGATATTAACCGAAAAAATAAATTGGTGTTGCTCTTGCTTGTCACCTAAATTCATGGGATTTCAATGGAAAACATACTATAGTTGAAATTTATATTTTTTAATGAGGAAAAAAAAGTTTTAGAAGCTTTGTTCCATGGGCTTAATTTTGTGCAAGAGACACCATTTTGTTGAAATTTGTGAATCTTATAAAGTTCTTAGTTCTCGTTGAAACTAGGGAGTGAATTTAACAAAAATTAAAAAAAGAAATTTAAATCAAATCCTCTTTTTTTTAAAAAAAATAAATTAGTATAACTAAATTAATATAACTAACTTGTCAGAAGTTATATAATAATATATCGCCACATTTAATAATACTTTTTTTTTTCAATACACTCATATTAATTGAGCTCTGTTATTTTTTTTTTTTTATTAACAATACTTTTATTAAGACTGCATTCACTTAAATCTTCTATCATGTTAGTTTGAATATACACTCAATTGTAGATAGCACAGAAAAGTTCAAATAATAATGAAAATTGATATAATCTTATAGTGTATAATGTTACAATTAGTATTTAAGCCTACCCCAATTGTACTCCAAAAAAAAAAATCCTAATATATAGGACTGATTAGACAAAAATATACATTTAAGTTAACGTAATTAAAATAAAATAATTTTGTATTTTTAGATGGTTGATATGAGGGAAAAAATGCACAACTTTCATTATTATATTGAAGTATAAAAATCGTCAGACAAAAGAGAACAAGGGCATTACCGACCATGAATGGAGTGTGAAAAAAGTTGTAAATTCCTGTATACCTGAGCAAAGCTCTCTACTAATTAAGACATTTATATTCGACCACAAGTTGTTGAACTCCCAAACAAAAAGAAAATACATATTTCCAAATTCCTCAACTCTAAGTTACTGAGACTCCAACTAATCAAAATGGGAATGCTAAATAAAATGTAATCAAATGCATTCAGACAAATTCTAGATATTCAGATATCTCCATTTACCAAGTTTTTACTTGCATCATCTAAACCAACCCATCCTAACTTTTCTTGAGTATTGAAAATGAAGATAAATCTATATATAAAGCAGCATCATAGAGAAAAAGCAATCTCACAAAAAAAGAATGGACAAAACAGTGGGAAACTCAGGGTGTTTTACATATTAATCAAACAAGAGAATTGTGCTGCCAAATGCTAATGCTAAGACCAAAGAAACACTAGTGAATGTTGAAAATTATCTACCCACCGAACATAAGAAGGTATGCCTTGAAGGAGAGGCAAACAATATAAATAAGAAAACTAAAAAAAGAAGATATGTACATGAGATTGGAAAGTGTACAAGTTAAATCTTCTAGAAGATTTGGATCCAGGTTGAATCTTGTAAGGAGGTGAAGAAACTGAAGCAACAGCACAGATGTATTTTCAATTAACATAGTGGGCAAGGCTTGGGGGTACTTGGAGTTGAGGCCAAAAAGTTACAAGGGATCTCATGCTTTAGATCTAAGAGGACGTGTGAGAATATAAGCAACAGAGGCTATTTGCCTAAACTTTGGATTTTACTGCCACTGGACACCTAGTAAATCCTATATTATTGGCGACATTACGTCTTACTTGTGGTTTCGATAAGTCTAGGCATTCTTGCAACTGGTTGAGTAAAACCCTTTCTCGCTCATACCTTGTGAATGAGAAGGCTGCATGTGCACGTTTCTCCATGGGAATAAGCAAGCAATGCTGCTGAGACCCAGGTCTTTGTGGCTCTAGCATGATGTTCTTCGCCATTGCTTGCTCCCTTTCTTCTGGCCCAACTTGAATGGACTCCAGCTCTTTCTCCGTTTCGAGGTTTCGCAGAAGAGACCAGAGGCTAAAGCCTCCTGAAGCCACAGCTCAAATTCTTCCTCATCTTCATCCATCATTTCAGCATCCAATTCCCAAGGAAATCTACTCGACTTGGATCGTTGTGTGGTTTTCCCTAAGCCGACCATGTTTACATGAAAGCTTGGGCGATGAGTATTGGGCCTGCAAGCCATTCCCTGCTCCAAAGTCCAGTTTACAACTTAAATCTTTGAAGATCAGAGCATGAACCCAGGCTATATGATTAATGACAATCAACCACTTACTTGACAAATCGCCCATTCAGACACATCAAAGATTTTGCTCTCAGCACAAACAAAAGCACGTGGTATATCCATCTACAAGAAAAAATTAATTTTTGAAAGAGTAAATCGACTGATTAGATGAACAGTAGAATATGCATATCAAACGACAAGATGATAACGATTAATATAATGGAATCTCATGTTGTCTCCTAGATCTAATGTTGGATATGCAGTCTTCCTATGGGGCAGTAAGGTTGGGACTTTATTTCACGGACAGTTTACTATTAAGAAAAATAAAAGGCAAAAAGAAAGAAAAACATAATATGGTGGGTAGGAAACTTATGAGGCCAGAGAGGTCTAATTAATGATCATAATCATTAAATGTCCCTTCCATTACACTTTAATAGTCAGTTGAAAATAATGGATGGAAAAAAGTAAAGGGAACAAGAAAAAATGCTTGAGCTAGAAATGAAAAGGAACTTACTTTCTGAGGTTTATCAAAGACCAGAGAACCTTTATATTCAACCCATCCGTCTCCATCCTTAGCTTGATGATATTGACAACAATCCTGACATCAAAGCACGTACCAAAACTAATTTATTCTCAAAAGTAAAATTTACACATGGGTAGATTCAAACAAAGATTACATATAATGCTTCGGGAATAACCTGACACCATCTTGCCTTCGTCTTATTCCTATTTGTGCAGACCCATATGTGCGAATGGCCGCATTTACTGCACTGTATACGTCTTGACTCCTCAGAGCAATAATCGGAACTCATCTGCTTACAGAGTAGATTAAAAGTTACTAATTACAACTCAACTTAAACATTAGCAACTTAAGAAATGCTCAGACAAGGAACGATCCTTCAGAAGCCACACACATCCCTGATAAATTAATTCATATGTAATCACAGGAATCTAACAGAGAAAGTATGCATAATTAAGGATTAGCTACAAGCTTCTCCTGTAAGAAAACTTTCATTGACACTTAAATTCCTTGGGCCATTATCTCACTTCTCTTCTTGATAAAAATGGAGGTTATGAAAATAATTCTTAAAGAAGATGCCAAAATCTTGACTGGTTCCTCTTCCTACGCCTACGTCTATCTTCAAAAATAATTTTCAATACATTAATTCACAATCAAGGATTAAAAACGGATCATAAAAAACTACAGAAGAAACTAATGGATTCCAGTGTAAGAGGTTGTTTAGGATGCTGAGTTGAGATACGGTGTCTGGAATTCATACATATGTAGAATTTATGTCTACGTTTGGGGTGCAAAGTTATTTGGTATAAGTTCCTATGTCAATATTTGGGGTGCAGAGTTGAGTTCATATGTCATGGATACCTAGCACAAAATTTTGAACTCTAAGGCCACATTTGGTATTTGATTTTTAATTTTTTTTAAAATTAAGCCTATAGACACTACTTCAACCTCCAAATTTCTTCCTTTGTTATCTACTTTTTACCAATGGTTTAAAAAACTAAACCAAATTTTTAAAACGAAAAAAAATAGCTTTTAAAAACTTGTTCTTATTTTTGAAATCTCGCTAAGAATTCAACCATTGTACTTAAGAAAAATGCAAATCATGGGAAGAAATGGGGAGGAAAATAGACTTGACTTTCAAAAACCGAAAATATAAAATGAAATAGTTACCAAACAGGACCTAAATAATCTGCTTTAATTATTACTATTTTTGTTTTGAAACTTCTTTATTCAATAATTCTACCCATCTTTGTTTGAATAAAATATGGATTGTAATTTTTTTTTTAAGTTTTTCTTTTTTTCTTTCTTTCTTTTTTTGGTAATGAACAACAATTAACCCACTACATTTCTTGCAGGAATATGATTAAATAAAATGGGAAATTAGAGAGAAACCAAAACTTTTAATTCCTAAGTTTTCTCCAGGAATTTCATCATATCTTCTTCTTTTTCTTCTTCCTATTGTTGTTTTGTATTTTCCTTCCGTCATGAGTTTTTTTAATTGAATCTCTCCTCTTAGTAGCCAATGGAATGCCACCACATTTCTTTAACAATTTCACTTTCAATTCCTTCAAATTTGGAGGATCATCAAAGAACAAAATTCCATTTTATGCTTGCTTTTTTTTTGTCGTTATTTGTTACATACTTTTCCAAATATTCTTAATCATTTGACATGTGAATTTAATTAAATAAAAATCTATCTTACAATTTTCTACATATAAATATTGCACTTAATATAGACAAAATACTATTATCTATATGATCAACAACCATACAACATACTTTAACAGTCACCCGTCTTATAATAGTCGGAGGTGGTTGTCAAAGTTTATTATCGAAAATGATTTTCACTAGAATTGGTAGTCGGAGCCCAAAGTTGGTCGCACGAGGTGGTATTGGAGTTGGTCATGCAAAGGTGATCGTCAAAGCTAACCATCAAAAATGATTTTCGTTAGAGTTTGTAGTCAAAGGTGGTTGTCAATGCTTGAAGGCGGTCGTATGAAGGTGGTATTGGAGTTGGTCGTCGAAGTTTATCGTCGAAGGTGGTTGTTGGAGTTGCTTGCGCAAATGTGGTCGTTGAAGTTGATCATCGAAGGTGATTTCCACCGGAGTTTGTAGTTGAAGGCGGTCATCAATTGTAATTTTCGCTAGAATTTGTAGTCGAAGGTAGTTGTCGGAGTTGGTCGTCGGGATTGGTCGTCGGAGTTTGTTGTCAGAGGTGGTTGTCAGATCTCGAAACTGGTCGGAAAGTGGTCGTTGGAGTTGGTCGCCAGAGTTGTCATCGAAGGTGGTTGCTGGAGCCCGAAGTTGATTCCCAAAGTATGGTAGTGATAGTCGCCGACAGTGGCCGATGGGTGGAGGGGTGGCCATTCAAACCGCAAAAATCGAACCGTTTCTAAAAACTGAACCGAACCGAACCGAAAACTTAGTGAAACCGAAAAATGCGGTTCGATCCGGTTTGAAACCGAATCAATTCGGTTCGGTTCGGTTTCAATTTCGAAAACCGAACCAAATCGATTTTACTAATATATATATATTTATTTATTTATATATTTAAAAAAATAGTAAAATCGAATATAAAACCGAACCGTTTTTAATTTAAAGAACAAAACCGAATTAAAACCGAACCGTTTTTTAATTAAAAAAATATAACATAGATCTTTTAAAAATGTCAAAACCGAATTTGAAACTCGATTTGGTTTTACATATTAGAAAATTCAGTTCAGTTCGGTTTGACCACCGAACCGTTTCCACCCCTAGGTGGAGCCATTTAAAACATTGGACGATTGGAGAGTTGAGTTAAGTTAGGGTGAGTTACTAAAATGTAGCAACTCAATGACATTAAGTTGGTATATTTTACCAACTCAACTAAACTCATATTAGTGAGCCAAGGGGTTGTTTGGAACTCCAAGGTTATTTTAACTCTGTGTTTGCTATAGTAGAACTATTTTCAACTCAATGGTTAAAATAACCAGCTCTCTCTCCCTCCCATGTTTCCTCCACCCACGGACGACCAACTCTGATAACTACCTCCAACAAAGACCACCTCTAACACCTAATTTTGGCGAGAACCACCTCCAGTGATTCGCTCCGATGACTACCTCTAACTCAATTCCGACAATCACCTCCAATGACCACCTATGTGATCAACTCTGACAACCGGTACATAGTGTTTAATAGTCTTCTTTCACAGTAATTTGACATTAATATAAACATTTTGTATGTAGAGCAAACCAAACAAACTTATGTATAAAAACACTTTTGAGAAAATGTAACCAACCGCACATGAACATTTTCACGTTAAGTAGTTTTTACAAAAAAAATGTTTAAGTGAAAATGACTTTTTGAAAAACATTTTTTCCTTAGTCAATCCAAACATGCCCGATTAAATAACTCGCTTCATGGGTCTCATCAAAGTTTAAAGCAAAGAAATATTGTATATATGGGAAAAAGAAAAGTCATTCATAAAATTGAACACGATAATTATATAAGAAATCCCCCATGAATCTTTCTATCACTCCTAGATATATGTTTGTACAATATTAGGAAGTTCATTGGTTGTTTTTTGTACACCTCCAAATATGGAGTTTTCTTACTTAATCAATGTGTATTTTTAGCCTAAGTCTCACGTATTTTATGCATGTTAAATAGTATTGGTACATTTTCAAAATGACTAAATGGACGAAAAATAGCGTAACTTAAAATCTAATATATTTTAAAAAAATTGGTGAAACAAACGTTTTTGTTCTTATTTAGAAAATATGATATTTAGATACCAGTACCCCCCACCCCCCAAACCAAAAAAACCTAAACCTATACTTAAGAACTCCATGTTAAACAAATCATCAACCCAAAAACATAAATTGTAAACTGGAACTAAAATAATTTGCAGCCCAGACACAAACTTCTTGAACCTAAACTATTAAAATAGTTTAGCACCCAAGCACAGACTATTCAACTCCATAAACTATTATAACCCCACATATTATTATAACCATAACTCCTATAACCAACTCTACATTCAGCCCCTAAGAGTATTTTATTTAAGCAAATGCATCAAATCTTACAATGCCATGTAGATGTAACTTGGAAGTATATTGAACCCAAGAATAAGATTGCCTAATTCCTAGAAGATACTTCATTCCCTCTCCCTCCTATAGAGTCTAGTCAGAAAGAAATTGGCATCTTTATTAGTATTACTACTTCCTTTCTAATTACCATAAATCTCATCTGAGTTAGAAACAAAATAACTTCTATCATGAATGAGAACACATATAAATTAAACTATAAAATGTCAGTATCAATCGTATAAAGATTATGTACAACCTGTTGTGAAGTCCCATAGGACTGGGACCTCTGGCAGACACTTTTGGTCTTCGATTCCTCCTTTCTCAATTGCTCATCATAGTCTCTTTTTTTCACGGAGTCAGAAAGAACCTGATTTTCCATGCAAACGTGAGTAAGAGATAATAATGGCCAGAGATTTGAAAGCCACTCAACTCTCCAGCAGATATGGTCGAAAAGAAACAGAAAGCTAAGACATAAAAAGAAAATTACCTCATATGCACATTGAAGCTTCTTAAATGACTCGCTGGCCAACGGGCTTCCCATATTTTTATCAGGATGCACAAGCACAGCCTAAAAAAGAAAAGACAAAAATCAGTAATTTTTCCTCAAGAAATTCTAGTAATGACTAAATATTAGAGTGATGGCATTAAGAGCACATGGAAAGGAATTTCATTAGCCTCTGACATCGTTTTACTTTTCCCATAAAATATTCCCAGCTATGTAGCCGGGACTGAGACCATGGGAGTACAATAATTCTTCCAGGCAAATTTATCTAACTTCTTTGTTATTCTTTCACCCAAATAGTGATCAACGTTAAAAAATATTACCCTTACTACAAAAAACAGTGTGTCAATGTACCAAAACTGATTATGAGTTACATAACGTTAATATGATGACAAAAATGAAGCGTAGCATCTTTTCATATAAATTAACATAGACATGAGTCACATTACATACAATCAGAATACATCACTATATATTTACTAATTTACATATTAAGTTAGAAAATCAATATATCACTACAATTTCTAAGGAAATACAGTAATGTTTCATTCACAGAGTGCAAGTCAATTCCCCTTTGAGAAATATTTCTATAGCTCACAAGAAGAATGTGGTGAGCGTGACTCAATGACTACATTGCATAATTAGACCCCCATTCTTTTCACATGTGAAAAAGGGAAATCGTGTCCGAAAAAAGTGAGCACACCATATCACCTTTTTTCTGTATTCCTTTTTTAAAACTATGACATCAATCTTCTTGTGACGTGGAAATCCCAGCGCTTCATAATGGTCCCCACTATTTAATATCCTTTTCATCTCATCAATTGAATCAGTCTGATCTTTGTTCACCTTGCTACTAGAAGCCTCTTTCTGGTTATCTACAACAGATGTCACAACAGTTGGGCTGGATGATTTACATGAATGCACCTTCTCAGACTCACTGGTAGGAACAGAGTATTCACACTCTCCTGAGAATTCATCTTCCGAAATTGTTTCAGATTGTTTCTGCTCTTCGAAATGTGAGCTCTCACTCGCCTTATCACACCATTGGAGCAAATAATTCGATGCATCGTTTGATAGAAATGCAAGATTTATTGAGAGAAAGACACCCGGCCATCCAACACGAACTTTAACGCAATATATAGCATATACAGTTGCCATTAAGACCACCAACCGTGCATGATTAAGAGAGAACAAATAACCTGCATATAAGCAAAGGATAAACAAAAACACAAATCAACTGACAGAATTTCAAGTTCATAAAGCAATCTGATTGAAGTGGCGTACAGGTTCATCAGGAAAAGTTGCTTCTTAAGGGAAAAGGACATTAAAGTGGGCATAAGGGTGAATGGTAATGTGTGGAATTATAAAAAGTTCATATAGATCTCTCATTGCAACCACCATGAGTTGTGTGCAGTGAAATTGGAAAATATTGAAAACATCTATCTTTATCTACATGTCATACCTGAATTTAAAATAAACGTTTTAGGGATAATGTGCCCATAAACATCTTCCTTCCCGATAATATGGACATTTTGTTCACACATGTAACTCCATACAAAAGGAGAAATTAGTTGATATTCTTTGTAACACCCTCGTGACAATTCACAGATGGGATATCAATCTTGGAAGATGCAAAAACAATATTTGTATGCAAAATAGCACTTTTTCAGTCAACATAACATCTAAATATGGTTAACATGTTGCCATAATTCTCCTTCCCCCAATGTCACCAATAGAACAATGCATATTTATGAAATACGTGTGGAAAATGCTTTCATTTTTTCCTTGCTACCCCACAAGTACAAAAGAAATTATTGTATTTTGGAGATCCATACACAGATTGAAACATTGAACCTTCACTAACGAAAGATAGAAGTAGGCTACTAAGAAGACACAAACCACGACCATGTTAAAGATTGAGTAGTCAACTATGTGCCACAGTATTAATTGTTAATATAATATATATAGGAAACCAAGAAATGTGAAAGAAAAAATAATAATAATTAAATAAATAAATAAAAAGGAGTCTGAACGGTCCCTAATCTGAAAGAATGCAACTAAACTGGTAATTACAAAGAGTCTGATTGATTAAAAGAGATTCTTACCTCCAACTATAAACAACGTCCCTGTAATCCAAAAGTTAGCATACATCCATAATATTAGAATAGCAAATAGTCCAACGATGAAAAGTCCAGGAGTGTAACCCAGGTATTGAACAGCAACTCCTGCAGCTCCCTGAAACAGTGGACTAAGCTATAAATATAATGAGATAAAATTTCATTTTATTAAAGTATTACACTATTGAACTAAAATAGAAGGAACCTTATAAAGCAACCTATATATTGGAAAATAAATCGATTAGCAGATTTCCATTACATTATAAATCTACTAGGATCACATTCAAAGAACAGAACCACACAGTAGAGAAGGGAAACAGGAGAGAGTTCCAGAGTCAAAGATGAACTTTTACAAATGGCTACCAATATAAAAAAGTTTCAGCTATTAACAGAACAAGAAACCTTAAAATGACTCTAACAGTAATGTTTTCAAACGTACATCAGGAAAATAAAATGCAAAGCATTCAAAGTAACCCTAACTTTACCACCAGTAGCAAAACAATAGCTCCACCAAGGACAATATGGAAAAGTAAGGTAGTTGAATGTTAGTATGAACTTTTATAGATGAAATGGTAGTCACAAATTTTAACTTTCTGGAAGCCTAGACTGGTAGACCTAGAGCGTTTCTAAACATCTCCAGTTTCACAATTGTCAAATTTATTACAGTGAAGATCCAATGCAAAGTTTTAGCAAACGGGCAATCGTTTGACCAACTGTTGCTCCCATTTGATTGGACCGTTTAGAACACATCTTCTTAACTCTCGTTATCATTTCAAGCAAGTTTGTAAATCCTAGTTCTGAAAGAGCCTGAAATAACAGAAACAACTTTTATCAGGTATTGGAGAGGAATATACCATACTGAGAAGAACGTAAACCAGGCAGGACATGGACGTTAAACTAAGAAAGCAACTCCACATTATAAGGAGCAATGCAGCAGAGCCTAATCCAATAAGCGACCGGAAGCCTTTTATAATGCAGTCCCACCATTGAAGCACAGCTAAACGCAGTAAACTCCCCATCCAGGCACAGCCACGGCACACCGTTGGCCAATGTCTCTCAACAAACATCCCAACTCTGTCTCTGAAACTAAAAAACGCAGTTTGAGCACGCGAGTAAGTGTGTTTCTGTGACTGAAACCATTTCCATCCTTGCTTGAATAGACCTATATCCTCCATGGCAGCTAAAAACCAAAGCCAAACCCCTTACCGAGATACCCCTGTAGAGAAGCTGCTGCTATTGAGTATTGTTATAGATAACCATCTATGCTACCAAAAAACATAGTCTCCCTTGAGAATTGCGATGTGAAATCTAAAATGCAACCCATGGAAATTGAATCTAAAACCTTGATCTTCCCTTAGACTACCACAAAACAGAAGCCCATGAGCCACTAATTCACGGGTTTCCAGCTGCAAGAAGATCAGGAAACTTCTTTATGCACAACCACACATTAAAGTAAGCAGGGGAACCCTTTGTAATTCGTGGAATGAGTTAAATTCGATCACGATAAGGGGTAGTCAGTTCGTTCAACGCAAATTGCTTCACATGTAAGTTTCCACGAAGAAAAAAAAAAGACACACAAAAAAGAGCAACCAACAGAAACACTTTTCTGAGAAAAAGAGAACAATCAAAAGATCCCACATACAACCATTCTTGAAAATCAACAGTAACCCAAGAAGGGTACCCAAAAAAGGAATATCTAATTTTCCTCTTTAGGCACAAGAATCAAGGAGAAGAAACCCATGTAGGATAACAAATCAAAAATCAAAAAAAGGGGCAAACGAACAGCAACAAGAACAACACATTGCGAATCAGAAGGATAAATGGAAGAAGCCAACACAAGAAGATGGTGAATGGAGCCCCAACTGGCAAAAGGGTGTCATTCAAACCCTTCGATCAAAGCTTTAAATGGAGGAATCAGAGTGAAACTAATCTGGGTAGTGAAAGAGAGAAAAAAAAACTGGGGAAATGAAATGAAACCCTAACTCTCTCTTTTCTTTCTTTATTTTCTTAGAAGCATAACATTACATAACTCGTGAAAAGAGAAAGTGCCCTCTTGAAAAGTTTGAAAAAGTAGAGAGCTTGGAGCAGAGTTTTGGTCTTAAATGGATGAGAGAGAGAGAGAGAGAAACAGTAAAAATGATGAGAGAGAAAATGTGGATGGACGGAGCAGCTGGGGCAGCCGGAAGAGGAGGAGAGCTTGCTTTACATTAATGATTCTGTGGGAGCCACTTCAATTTTCTTCCTCAAGTTTTCTCTCAAAAATTAATCATGTTAATATTCATATTAATAATTAATTAGGTTGGTTTTTAACTTTTATTAACATTCTTTCAAAAAAAATATATATATATTTAACATTAAATTCTTCATTCTTAAATTATTATACACTATGAAATCTTTATTGCAAGTTATGCCAAAATAAAGAATGTGCATTCCTTTGTCATGGGAGAGAAGTGTTCAAAAGAAAACTAGTTTACCGCCTTCTTTTTTTCCTAAATATATGTTTTATTTTAATCTGTTTGGTTCTTTTATTTAGTTTAAATCGGAAGATTTTAAATTTTGACCTCTAAAATATATGTCTAAACTAATTAAAATTATACTCAAATTAGCTTAATGTATTATAACATTATTTAATTGTGTTTTGTTGTTGGTGAAGGTTGAAAATAACTTATATAAACATGTCTCGTACACTAAATGACTTATAAAAGAAGTTTTAGATGAAGAATGGTGCCATATAATCATTCCTTAAAAAAAAACAAAAAAAAACAAAAAGAAAAACATAACTTTTGTTGGTTTCTTAATTATTGTTGGCTTTTTAATGGACAAATTATGTTCTTTTTTACACCATATATTTGTGTTGATAATATTTTAGGTTATTTTGATTACTTTGAAATTTGTTTATAGATTATAAAAAAAAATTACAAAAAAAAAAAATTAATAATAGACTATCTGTAAGGACTAAATTTCATATGTATTAAAAGTACAATAATAAAAATTGAACATTTGAAAATACCGTAGGAAATAAAATTGAATATTTGAAAATATCGTGGGAAATAAAATTGAACAAATCTCAAAATATGTATATCAAAATAGTATTTTAACCTTATTATTGTTGTTGTTGACGACATTCTTTTACAGCACGTAGGAGGTGAATGAATCAAATTTATGACCTTGAAGTCAATAGTACAAATTTTATATCAGTTGAGCTATACTCGGATGAAGACATGTCTAGTTGTAATATGAAAAAAGTTTAATATCATTTTAGTATTTATTTATTTGTCTCTTTCTAGAAAGATAACGTTTTGGGAGCATTTGGGGTACTTAGTTGGTTATTATAGTCAATAACTATTTGTAGTTAGTGGATTATATATCCTCTCCATCTCTGCCCCATCCCAGGTTCGAAGACCCTAAAGGGATTCGATTTAACCCATACTCGGTCAAATTGGGGATTTCTCGTCCCGATCAGGATGGGATCTTACAAAAAATTTTACCAACCCTATTTGCAACTCCCAGATCGCCTGTTTATATTTGGAGAGGTGTTGGAATAATTTGTTTTTGAATAAGGAGACTTGTTGTTTTGATAAGTTTGTTTTTTATTTTTTTCTTTGTAAAACAAAAAAGTAAAGAATCAATATGTATCTTTCTTTTGTCCTTTTTTTTTCTTTAATTTGAATTAAGATTAAAAAAATTGGTCTATCAAATCCAACATTTCTTCCCTATATAACTACTCATTGAGGATGGTGTTGAAAAGTAAACAAATAAATTAATTAAAAATAAAAATTGTAGTAGTAAACTCCTTCTAGAGATTAGTTTTCTTTTTCATTCTTAAGTTTGTTTTTCCCATGATTGCTTTTACATGAGTTTATAGTTTCTTTTCAAGCTTTAAAAATATACTGTTAAGTTTTCATATTTTGATTATTGTGAGTAAACCTATAGTTTGTAAATTATTTTATATTGAATTTGTGAACTTTGTTGAAAACTTTCTAAAGTTGAATTATTTTTTATGTTATTAATTATGTTTTGGATATGTTGTGGGATAATGTCTACATTCTTTATTGCAAAGCCCTACTTTTATGTTTCCAAATTATTTTTTTAATAGAATTGTTTATAAATATCAGTTATTTTCATATATGAATTAAAGAGAGAGAGAGAGTTTGTATTTTCAGGTGGTTTATTGTAAGTTAAATTAAGACTTTATATTTGTTTTCTATTTGATGATTGAAAATTTAAAAATGTTTAATAGATATTTGAACTATTAATTTTATATCTAATATACGCATTTGATTATTTAATTGATATATTAGATATAAATTTAAATTTTTGGACCCAAACTGTCCATACAAATGGACATGTTTCGAGACTTTTTTTTTTTTTTTTTTTCGTTTGTTTTGTTTTTTTAGATGCTTAAGACTTTTGGTGAATCAATACTAACTTGAATATTTATGAGAAATACAAATTCGAATATTTGAAAGAAAAATTATGTGGGTGGCAATTTAAGAATAATGGTTTGCAACCATGTCTTTCTATCTTTGAGATTTTGCAAATATGTCATCCAACTAGAACATGTACCATATTTGACCAAAATTCAACGATTAACTCACAGGGACACTCCAAACGGCGACTGACCAGCAACAACGACGGCCGGTCATGCGATAGAGCAAGGAGAGACTGAACGAGATGCAACGGTCGCATGCAAATGCGGCGATTACAGAAGTTTTGATTCATAACTTTGTGGCATTTAGGTTTCCTTTCTCGTTGTCGTTCATTCTACGACAGTCTTTGAAGCCGATGATGTTCTTTAAGAAAATAGAGGAACAAAGTAGGCTACAGATTCTAACTTTGTCTTCATATTGATAAGAATTTGAATGTTATGCTTCTCTCTCTTCTTTCTCTCTCTTCTATATGTGCCACTCCCCTAAAGGAGCCTAAGTAAATGAAAATTCATTTAATTACAAAATTGTCACAAATCTTTACTTACCTAAATATATTTAAATTTAAAACACTTAAATAACTAGTTATTTTCAACCATGTATTAATAATATATCAAGTATATCAAATATCTATCAATAGTGTATTGAGTGTGTATCAACAGTGTATTAGGTATATATATACTAGTAATCTATCGAGTGTATCAAGTGTGTCGAGGGTATCAAATGCGTTGAGGGTATTAAGTGTATCAAATGTATATCAATAATGTATCGAATATATCACTTGTTTTGTACTCTTTTTTTTTTTGCCATTTTGTTAAAAGTAATATTTCAGGCTATAGGCCTCATTTTTAAACTTGTTTTTGCCAAATCTACAGGGAGCCCTATTTGAAAGAAACTAAAATTGAAAAGAGAAATCGAAGGAAATAGCAAAATTGGGGGTACCTTTTGATTTTTGTCAAAAAGTGGAAATAATAAGATTTTTGGCAAAAGCGTATCGCGCACATGACATATATTTTTTTTAATCTCCAAATTGACCATTCGTATGATCGATTAACAATTTTTTTCGAGTATTGTGTAATTGTTATACTGTATGTAAACTCTCAATAGAAATATAGTGTAAATAGAATGATTTGTTGTGAGGCTATGTATCAATTCTTAATAGGAATACAATGTAAATAGAATTGTCGATCAGAGACTTCGACCTAAAATATTCAAGAGATAAAGGTACTGGATTTTTCTCTAATTTTAAAAATTGAATTGGTGGTTTCATATCTGTTTTGGTTTGATTTTAACCACTTTTCGAAAAAAAAAATCAGAATTAATCAATCTTTGATTTGTTTATCATCATTTCGATGTTAATTTATAATATATCTTTAGATTTTACATTATTTTAAATTCGAATTAATTTTTTTATCTTATTAGGATTTTACTTAATATTTTATACATATTATCATTTGTATATTTCATTTAAATTTTTATCATTTTTTGTATTTTTAATCACATTTTATTCATTATCATCTTATTATATTATTATACCATTGATCTGTCTTTTCTACAAACAGATAAGTATTGACTTTTGCAATCTTGCTGTTTTTACTATGCTTCTGCAACGAGTCAGGTTTCTTTAGTAGGTTTTGTGGTTGATGGAGTTATAAATACATTGTAATGGTTGAAGGTAAATGAAAATGGAATTATGAATAAGTGTAATTGTAATTAAATGAGCTCTCTTCCTGATTTTTCTCTCTCGAATTATATTTAAATCTATATTTTATTATCAAATTAGATTTTATTTAACTACTTATCAAATTAATCACAATAAACAAAAACTTTCCGAGTTCTCTCCAATTCATATTTAAATTTATCTTTTATTATCAAATTTGATTTTATCTAACTAACTTTCAATTTGTTTAAATACAAATTCAATTGCATCTAAATATTTTCCATTATTTTATACATATTGTTATCAAATTAATTTGACCTTTTTTCCTTCATATTTTCGATATTTTCAATTTTTCATATAGAAACATATAAAAATGATTTGTTGTACTTAAAAAGAAACATATGAATAGAAATTAAATTTTAAATGCTTGAAACATATATATATATATATATATTAGTTTATTATTAATATTATTATCATCATCGTCATCATCATTATCATGATTATTATTAAAATAAGATAACAAAAAACTCTAAATCTCATATTTTTCACTTAGCCGCCCCCGAAATCACTTTTTCTTTTTTTCAATCTCATGTTTGTGATCGTTGATTCGACAACCTTTTCTTAAATTCTATTATCTTAGCTAGCTTTTGCGACCACCCTCGCCAGGTCACCAACCTTTTTCACTCGCACACATATTTCCCAATTTTATTTCTACTTCGAAAATCGTTTTCAACAATGATGGTTTGAGATTGATAGTGTTTCAAGTTAGCTTTCAAGATCTTGAAAGCAAAATGTCATATGGAATGAAGAGGAAGAAACTCCCTACAACTAGTTTGATGTCAAAGACAATCATATTTTCAATATTAGTCACATCGTCTCGAAGTTGCAATTCTTTCAAATACTCACTTGCCAACAACAATTTCACTAATACAATCAACTTTGCTCTTTCTTATCTTGGAGAAGTTTATCATTGTGGACATCCATAAGTTTTTATTGACCCCCACTGCCTTGTCGTCATCTTCCCTCGCATACACACGTTCTATAGGCAGCCAAAAGTGTTAAGGATCATATGGGATGATTTTCAATTTTTGCTTTTGGAATGTTTAGATACTGTGTGTTTGTGGTTCTAGAATGTTTAGGTAGACTGTATTTGTGGTATTCGAGTTGTTTTTGAAGCAATGTATCTTTGCATTCTCGTTTATACTTTTTTTTAGGTAGTTTTGTAATTTACTAATTAGTATTTTCTATTGCATAAATTTGTTTTGCTATTTTTTGTAAATTTGAAATCTTTTTGCTATTTTTTCAAGTGAAACTTTAAAATCTACCATTTTTCTTATCAACCCAATTGAAAAACTCAAAGTATATGTCGCCCAATGCCACGTTAACATTTTTTTTAATTATCATTATTTTTTAGTTCAGTAATATGTCAAGATAGAAATTCAAACATTTGACATTCTAGTCGATAATAGATAGACTGATAGTCAATTAAATTACTCGAGTTGATACATTTATTTTATTATTATTTTTTAGTACAACAAATGTGGGGTTCTAAACTTAAATTAAGGAGTATGTAGCAATTATCATTAAGTTGTGTAATGTCAGTCTTTATTTTATTATTTAATATATCATAAATTGAGCTCAAATACAATCTGTTGAATCTAATAACTCCTTATCGATTATGACCTTCTTCTCTAGAGATCAAAGGTTTATTCACCATCTTACTATTGTTGTCCTAAATTAAATAAATACATAAAACAATTTTAATAACAATAATAATAACAACTTCAAAAAATAATAATAATTAAATAAATACATAAAAAAAATTTAATAACAATAATAATAACAACTTCAAAAAATAATAATAATTAAAAAAAAAAAAAAAAACTCATAATCTCCGTCATGTCCTATAGATCTGCTACACTCCTTCGGTTCTATTAAAGACAACTGGAATCCAACCCACCTTGTCCAAAATTTTTCAATTATTTTGAAGATATATATATATATATATATATATATATATATATATATATATATATAAGTATTTTCAATTGTTAATTTGTTCATCACATGCTCAAACATCAAAAGTTATTGCAAAGTTTGGATCTTATCCATTTGTTTTGGCAATTTTATATGGTGGCATGACATTAGGTGTATGAAATGTATAAATTATATTATTGAAACAAATATTTGTAATGAGACAAGATCACATTATCATCTATGTATTTTTCAATTGATATTGTATATTTAGGTGTATGTATTTGTCATGAAGGTTAATTCATAAATGACTAGTGAGGATAGTAGAATCGGAGTGAATATGTGTAAGAATAGTTCATAATAATTGACACAATCTTTTTATTAAAGTCAAAAATTTAAATCTCCATGACCTTATTTATCGTACTAAAAAAAGAACGAATATCTATACACATAACCTATATAGCCAAGACGGTAAAAGATTGGAAATCTTTTAGTACCATATATGACAAAACATACTTCATTTGCTTGGACTATACATTTTGTTGTATTAATTAATGTTTAATGTTATTGGGCTGAAAATTACCATATATTATTCCGTCCTTGTCCCCATCTCCATTTCTTGAAATTTTAACGTTCATTTATCCCATTCTTCGATTTCCATGAAATGGGATCAAATTTTGTATTGAAATTCCTTACCTTTTTCCTTTTATGCTAACTATAATTAAAACTTATTTAGATGTTAAACTATAAATTTTCATAAATGTATCAACTTATTGTTAATGTTAACAATTAAATGCAGAGACAATTAGGATCTTAAACACTCTAAATTTTAGAGATCAAGCATGCATGTTCATAATAGGAGAATTAGGGTTTGAGAAAAACCTTTGTAGATCTCAAAAATCAGTAACTCTTTGTTTAATTTCTAATCACGAACTCGTCGTGAACCACTGCTAGAGTCTTCCCCGCTATTCTTCAACCTTTGTACGGATCGTGGGATCCAAACTCGTGAGAATTTTTAGGGAATTTTTGAGCTAGGGAGGGTTCTTGATCAACCTTTTTAGAGAAAATTTTCGTCAAAAATAGCTAAGTTGCATGAAAAAAGATTCAGCAATTAAAACACAAGTTTTATAGAATACAAACATGCAATTGTAATGCTTAAAAGGTTGACAACAAATCATCAATATAATTAATGGGAAATAGTTGTAAATTAAACTTGTAAAATGGTCCACTCTCAATTATAAATTGATTTTTCATAAAATAATTTAAAAAACGAATTAACTTAATTTTAATTAAAATTAATCTAAATAATTAATTTTGAATAATTTATTAAATTAATACAACACCTATCCCGAACATGAATCCCTATTCACGTTTACAATATTTAAATCATATTTAAATATTGTAAGCTCTCCAATCCGTTTAATTCGATAATTAAATGTTTAATTATACCGTACATAATTAATAATTCCCTAAACCTATTTGAACGATCCCAAATTCTCTCTACATATTGGTCCAAGGTTTAGTCTGTTATGAGGTAGTAGGGGAACCTAATGAACCTGCAGATCATGAGCTCCAACGATCCGACTTAATCGACTAAACTCGTTAACCCAATTAATAAACATTCGTTAACTATCGGAACCACTCCACTAAAGCCCAGCAGTTGCACTCTTCTCATTGTAGATATATTTTTGTCCACTTGATTTAACTATGATTAGTAAGTCGATCTTTCACAGGTTGTTTGTAATTACAGCTGGGTCAAAATTACCATTTTACCCCTGTAATTACATCTTGCTTCTTAAGTTCCACTAATCCTCTAATAAACAATTGGTTTGTGGTCCAACTATTAAGCCGAGTCCCTCTCAGGCCTTAGAGAGGGGGAACCCCTTGTTCAAGACCTAGAGTCGGTGCTTAAGAGAACAATGTATCTATTAACCCTAAAAGCGGGTAGGAGTAAGTTTTGTCTTGCATCCTATGTCCTTAGCTATCTACTCAGTCTTACCCCTAAAATGGGAGGCTTATTGAGTCGGCGATGTTAAGCCACTCTCACCCATGCAGATTAAAGGATAATCCCGAATAAAAAGAAGCTCATAGTTAGCTCAGGATTAAGATCGAGTTACCTAGGTCATCAAATTGAAATAGTCAAGTCTTATCAGTAAATAGTATTATAAAGTAAAAGTGACTATTTCGTGGTTCGGTCTGATGCAAACATATGTCTCCACTCGCATGTCTCCACATGAATGATTTAGGATCACATCATTTGTAACACTTTATAACTATTGTAACAATTACAAAGTGGATTACATCCATAGTATCCCTAGGATAAGGTACCCAGCTTAATCCCTATACTATAGATCGTTTTGGCTATTACTCGAACTTGATCCACTATTATGTCTTTACATAAAGTTCAAGTATTCATGTTATAGCTAAAGGTTCTTAGTTTATTGGATTTGAAGTTTAAAACCGTGTAATTCATATATTAAATAACAACTTTACTGAATAAACCTCAATATGTAAATAGAATATGTTTAATGTCTACAAACCACGAGTTCCCAAACATACATGTTGGGTTGTATGTCCTAAAACTCACTGTAAATTAAATATATTCTATTTTGAAATAAAGATGTTATTGAGGTTTTACTCAATAAAACTGTTATTGAATATGTAAATTGCATCAAATCTAATAAACTAAGATCCATGGCTATTACATGAGTGCTTGGACTTCATATGGAGACATAAGAATGGATCAAGTTTGAGTAGATAGCCAAAACGGTCTATAGTATACGGATAAGGTTGGGTACCTTATTCTGGAAACATTATTGGATGTGACTCACTTTGTATTTAGTACAAACGATGTGATCCTGATTCGTTCATATGGAGACATGCAAGTAGAGGCATCCTATGTAAAGAGTTTGTATAAGACCAGACCAAGAAATAAGTTACTCTTACTTTATAACGTTGTTTACTGTTTAAGATTGACTATTTCAAAGTGATGACTTAGGTAACTTGACCTTAATCCTGAGCTAACTATGAACTTCTATTTATTCGAGATTATCCTTAGATTTGAAAAGGTGAGGGTTGACTCAACAGTGCCAACTCAATAAGCCTCCCATTTTAGGGGTAAGATCGGGTAGATAGCTGGAGACATAGGATGCAAGACAAAATTCACTCCTACCCGCTTTTAGGGATAGTAGAGAGGTTGTTCCCTTAAGTGCTGACTCCGGGTCTTGAACAAGGGGCCTCATCCACTCACTAGTCCAAGAGGGACTTAGTTTTAGTGATTGGATCACAAACCAATTGTTCATAAGAGGATCAATGAGACTTAAAGAACAATATGTAATCTCGGGGGTAAAACAACTTTTGACCCAACCGTTTTTATGAACAACCTGTGAAAGATCAACTTATTGACTATGGTTATATCGAGTGGGCAGATATATATCTACAATGAAGGGAGTGCAACTATTGGGCTTTAGTGGAGTGGCCCGGTAGTTAACGAATGTTGGTTAATTAGGTTAGAGTGTTTAGTCTGTTAATCTTGAATCGTTGGAGCCCATGATCTGTAGATCCATTAGGTCCCCCTACTAGCTCACAAATGGATTAAACCTTAAAATAGTGTGATGAGTAAATTTGAAGAGTTCAAATTCAAATTAAGGGAATCAATAATTATATACGATATAATTACAAGTTTATTTATTGAATTAAACGAAATTGGAGATCTGAATAATGTTTAAATTTGATTTAAATATTAATCACATGAATAGAGATTCATGATTGTGGAGTTGGTGTTTTATTAATTTAACATTGAATATTAAACTATATTAATTAGTTAATTTAAATACATTTTACTTAAAATTAATTATTTGATTTAAAATTTAAAATTTAAAATCTAAATTTTATGAAATTCAAATATATAAATAAAATTTTTGTTAATTTGATTTTGAAAATTAAATTAAATAATGAAAATTGATTGAAATTGATATTAAATCAACATTAGTGGATTTATCCCACTTTAAACACTTAAATTCCCACTATAGATTGACCTACTTGGTGTCAATCTATCATGTAATTAGATTGCATGAGAAGGATGAACAAAACCTCATTCCAATTTACTGAGAGACTAGACATGC
This sequence comes from Benincasa hispida, assembly GCF_027475165.1. NCBI lineage: Eukaryota > Viridiplantae > Streptophyta > Magnoliopsida > Cucurbitales > Cucurbitaceae > Benincasa > Benincasa hispida. The sequence continues at coordinate 82,784,860 of NC_143478.1, read as the reverse complement.
AAAATAAAATTTTTTGGAAGTTTGGTTGAAGAAGGGTTCTTCAACCTTGAAACTAAGAACCCGTTTTTCTTCTCAAATATTCCCTTCAATTCCAACTCATTTTGGATTCCACCACCCAATCTAAAGTTCTAGAGGATAGTAAGGAAGATCAAGCGGTAGTTTACAAGCATTTGGAGTGAAGATTCAAGGTGGATTTGAAGATTGAAGAGTTCTTCAAAGGTATATCTTCAAAATTCTATTTTTAGTTTATGAACTTGCATGTTTTTATGCTAAAATTGATGAAATTAGAGTGCTTAAGATCCTAATTACTTCTTCTAATTGCATGCTAACTCCAACAATACAACCCAACACTTACAAGATTCTTAAAATTTCGAAAAGTTTCTACAAAGAGGACGATTAGAATAGATACATGGACAATTCTATAAGAAAATCCCAACTAAGAATCTAAAAAATTCTACAAATGAAAGCTTAGGATTTAATTGATACAACTTAAGCTTCACATAATGTTTTTCCAAATGGAATGTAATGGGATATAATTGATACACTTAAAAAAAATTTACGGTTGATATAATTATGGTAACATATTGTAATATCTCTAAAGAATTTTATGTTTATTTCTTTCTCTTGTTTGAGCAAATTGTGAATATAAAGTATGGTATTCCTTTACAGTGAAAAGAGTTAAAAAGAAGTTGTTAATAATAGATTGCTGAGAGATATAGGTAAAAGAAATTTCCATCCGAGATTTAATAGTTGATCTATTCTTAGTCGGGGTAAAGTCCATCTTGTTACTGTAGAAATGAACAAGAGAAAATAAGTTTTCGCTAATGTAATAAAGATACTAATTGTCATTTCAAAGACTTCATACGCTTTATTGATTTCAAAATGTTCATAATTGAATATGTATGGAGTAGACATATCCCAACCACCCAAATCGGAAAAGTTGATTTCCAAAGGTTATTCTACCTACCGCTCCGTGGGCTAGGAAAAGTGGAGGAACTCTTTTGACAGAGAACCTTTGAGCGGAAGCAGATAGCTAAATCCCATTTCGATTGAACACATACATTTACAGTCAACAAAAACAGATTATGCATAAAATTAAATTACAACATACTATCTCATAATAAACAAAAGGTTTAGAGATTATACATTTGAAGAACTGTTCTTCAAGTTAATCCCTCGATCATACTCATTCACGAACGCATCGAATAAGTCATGAACACTCCTCAAACAAGCAGCAAACAACAATGCAAACTCAAACCAAAAGGAGGACATTACCACTTGGTGACCATGGTATTCTCGGTGTGAGAATCCAGGAGTGGTGAGCTCTGGCTAATTTTGGTTGGAACGGAGTTTGGAGTTGGAGGAGGAAGACGATCGAGGAATGAATCAAGCTATCATGTAGGTGATCAAGTCTATCGCATAGACTTTCTCGTATAGTCTCTCAAAACAATCATGTAGTAGCCTTTCTTACTCGATCGTGAATGCTAGTCGCCCGGAATAATCAAAATCACATTTTATTTATCCCATACTACCACAAAAACCAAATAACTCCCAACTAAGGGTGGTTAGAGAGAAAAATGGATAATCATCAAATAATTAATAAATTATAAATAAATATGATAACTAACTTATCATATTATATTTATAACCTATAGTTTTAATATTGCATCATATACAATATATAAACCATAGTTCTTTTTCTCTATTTTATGGCATTTAATATAAATCGTATTTATATTAAATTTAACAACTATGAATCTTATTCAAAGAAAATATATTTGAATCATATTCAAATATTTGTTTCTCTAATTAAACTATAATGTATCAAATACATTATGTAAATTATTTCATATATAATTAAATTCCCTCTTATTAATTTGAACATTTCAAATTAACCCAAAAACTGATTATCAACTAAATCCATCGAGCTACCAAAGGGACTTCATGGACATGTAGCTTGAAGCTCCAACGATACGTGAATAATTGATTAAACTCTTTAATCACATTATCCACCATCCATTAACTGTCAAACACTTCACTAAAGACCGACAATTGCACTATTCGCATTACAAATATATTTCTTTGTCCATTGGATATAACCAATCAATAGTATGATAACCCTTCACTAATCGCTCGTAAGTATAGCTGGGCCAAATTACCGTTTTAGTCCTGTAGTTACATCTAACTCTTTAAGTACCCACGATCCCTCTAGTGAACAATAGATCATAGTCCCATTATGACTAAATCCCTCTCGGGACAAGCGAAGGTGTAGCGCCACATTGTTCAAGACCCATAATCACTGGAGCATTTTATTTACTTACCCCTGCTTTTTGGGAAGAAGTGGATTCCATCTTGTATAGCTAAGTTCCCAGCTCCTCAATCAGTCGAATCCCCAAAATGGTAGGCATGTTAAGTCAGCGATCTGGCCACTCTCACCCATGCAAATCAAAGGACCACCCTCATAGGCAGGAGTTCACAACTTACTCAAGATTAAGGTCATGTTACCTATGGTCATCCTAGTGAAATGAAAGTCTCTATTATGAACGGCGTTATATAACGAGACTAAACATTTCATGATATGGTCTTATACAAACTCCTTTGTATAGAATATCCCTACTCGCATGTCTAATACATGAATGATCAGGATCAAACCATTTATAATACTTTACAACATTTGCAACACCTACAAAGCGAGCCATACTTGTAGTGTTACAAGGATAAGGTACCCAGCCTTATCCATATACTACAGACCATTTAGGTTATCACTTAAACACGATCTACCTGTATGTCTCTACGTACATGTTTAAGTTACAACGATAACCATGGATGTTAGTTTATTAGTTTTTGGTTAGTGCAACTAAATATCATATATTTCATAGATAGAAGTGAATAAAATATCATAAAATATTAATCACAAAAATGTTTGTTCATACAAGGTTTACAAACTACAGGACCCTACGAGATTTAAGACATCAACCCCAACAAAAAGTCCATGCAAAAAGGAGAATACATGACTGAAACAAAGAAGTCTAAGCTGGATCCAAAAAGAGTAATGAGATTAACCCTACCCCACAAGACTAGCCAAATGAGCCTGATTGTAACAAGCTTTGATTAGATCAATAAGACTGGAAAATATGGAGAACAAGACAAGAAGCGAGCGTACCTTTGTTTGCTTATTCTCCACCAAGCACATAAGTTTAAGGATAACTTTTGGTCGGTGGCTACCTAAGGAAACTCTGATTCAATCTACCTCCGGCTGGAAGGCATCTACCTCATCCCAATCACAAGGAGAGGTTCGCCATGTTGGGGGTATTTTTTTCCCTACCGGAAAGAATGAAATGCATAGGGGACCATCCTTTTATTGTGGCATGCTTCTGAAATTTACGGATTTGCAGGGGGCCTCAGGCCCTACGTAGTTGACTGACAATGACAAATGCTTGTGAAACTAGGTAGGACTTTTTGAATTGAATCTCAAGTAGTCTATCAGTGGTCGAAACTGCTTTGCTCATTTTCAGTACGGGAGTAAAAGGTTAGACCTTAGAAAGTCAACGAACAACGGTTCTTCTATGTAGGTATGGCATTCCCACTTGATTTGACTCTCCTAAAGTCGAGCTAAGTGACTTTGTAACCTTTGTGGAGTGTAGTAGAATGAAGGCTACGCATCGACGCTCTCTTATCTATTAGCCTAAGCGTCTTCGCTAACTCGCTTGCCTATTATACCCTATTATACAATACATTAGTAAGAGATCTTTCTCTTCGTACCTCATATCAAAAGGAAGGGTATTAAGCTAGCTTATATATAAATATATATAAAAATATTCGTTGTCTTTTAATCGTCTGTTCTTTTTTTGTCAACGCTATGTTGAACCTAAAGGAAAAGGCGCCACTTATAGATCCCAACTCGAAAAAGTGACTGATCAGGGCCCTATTTATGAATGAAATAAAGGGTTTATGAGCCCTAGCCCTGTAAGCCCATACCTATGTAGAGTAGTGATGCGTTGTAAATGTGATGCGATTATGATATGAGTTTTGGTGATATGTTATGCGTTACACATGAAAGTTTTCCTAATAAGACCCAAGTATAAGCCTCATTAGGTTTCCTGGTAAGTCGAGGGTCAAACACAGGGACTACTAAGTTAATATGCGATAGTTAATTTTGATTCTCTTACGGTGGTGAAAACAAATAAGTTGGATGGTGTTTTGATTAAGTATATTTCCTATGCGACGGAGTTCGAATAAAGAGTTGATGAAAGCGAGAATTACAATAACTATGCGATGTACGGGTTGAGAAGGGGTTTAGCTAACACTTTCTAAGATTGCGTACAAGTTATGCGATCATGCTACACACAAACAACAACCTGTCATCTCTCAATGCAAATGCCATAATTCCTAGAATGTATGCGATGTATACAAAAATGTCGATAGGACTTATGTCTAAGCCTCTATTCTTGTCTATACGATGATGAATGATGTACACATACACAAGGTGACCGCATACTATCATATCCTATTTCTAGGGTGCATATGATGCGTTAATAGCAATTGAACTTATGTCTAAGTTTCTATCTCTTGACTATGTGGTTCTAATCTGACTCTCTCAAGCTTAAATTCTAATTTGACTCTCTCAAGTTTAGATTCTTTCTTTAGACTACTCTCTCAAGTATCTCTAAAGAGTGAATGTCTTATACATAAGACAAGATGATCGCATAAAGTGTAAATCTTAGGTCATGCTAGCTAAGTACTTCTCAACCCATCCGAAAATTTAGCTACTCATGTGAAGTATGGAGAGATTAAACATAAGTTGAAATGAGATTTCCATTTTCTATAAATAAAATGCAGAATACATAATAGCAATGGAATGTAGGGATAAGAAGCCCGGTAGCAACGTCTTGCTTCCCGTGGCCTTTTACACTGTCTTTTTCACTTTAACTCTGTCTAGATGAATTGCTTTCGCAAGTGTTAGCCCTCTCTTCCTTTGTAGTGCTTCCCGACAGTCTCTCAATCTGCCCGGGAATGATCTCTTGGCTTCTTCGTCTCTTAGCTCGTCTTCATATTCTAAGTATAAGTATGAATATGAATAAACTAACGGCTCTTTAACTTGTATATGATCTAACTTGTTAACCTGTTTCACAATGGTGGCCTCCGGTATTTATAGAGCTCAAGGTGAAGCAGCCTCTCTCCAATGATCGCAATGATGGGCGGTCATTAAATCTCATGCTCTGATCCGCCGATTAATGGTCACCGAAAGTTGAGTGTACTTGCTACAGTATGGCTTTAACGGCTTGTCAACTAAATTCGGATATGACCATCATCAGCTTTTCGTCCCATCATAATTTATTAAGCTGTCATCTTGATGCGCAGTCTTTATGCGGCCACCTTCTTAAGCAACTGCTCATGACCCCATGACTTTGCGATCGCAATCTTTCAATGTGCGCGGACGCCTAATTTCTTGGATCGCAATTTTACTTGTGCCAACGCATTTGTCCTGCACAAAATAAGTAAATTAACTGCTTTTATGCGATGGGCGCATGCGATTGCAGTTTTCTCAGTTTAACACTTTTGGACATGATATTGTTTATTTTTACCGTCGCATTCCCTCATTGTTTTACTTATCTGCAGCGTAATAATGTGCATTTCTACCTGTTATCAAGTAAATCGTTCAACACCTTCGACACAAACCCATTTTTGACCTATTGGTCCTAGTATCATAGGTTACAAAACGGCCGCCCCCTAATTACTAGACCAACCCGCTATAATAATTCAATAAACACCTAACAAAGATATGGAAAACAAACAAAGTAGCCCTATGTTTCGAATCTGATAATACCATACCATAATCAAAAGGTACAATGGCCCGAGCGACCAGACTTAACATAAATGTAGCCACTAGAGCCATTCTAAAAAGGGAGAAATTTACACTACTTGGTGAAAGAGGTTCTTTTAGAATCAATTTCAAACCATCTGCTAAAGGTTGTAGCAATCCGAACAATCCCACTACATCAGGACCCTTTCGATGTTGCACAAAAGCCATTACTTTACGTTCAGCTAGCACTAAAAAAGCTATTACTAGTGGAAGTGGTAGGATTATTCCAAGTATTTCAGCTGGGACTGCTATATACGTTTTCGATTTTCTATTCACTCATGATCTGGCTCGATCAGCCCGATCATGATATTTCACTAATGATCTGGTCTGGTTGACCCAATCATGATATTAATGGATCAGACCTTTTCTCGAAAAACACTAGATCTCAAGAAGAGTTGAAGATGGTGCAAGATCGAATCCCCTTACCTTACTTCAAATAGAAGCTTAGCTTGCCTCACTTGCTTTCTTTAATACATAAGGGCATAAACGAAGTCAACGAATTTCCTTCTAACTAGCGACTGAGAGTAAACAAGTTACCTTCATTCAACAGATTTGTGGTTAAGTCAATAACATGCTTTGGGTTGGGAATCTTTGCTCTTCTCTTTTTTATTTTCACTGCCAGCGTTCTTTTTTGTGTCTGTTCGTATTGCAAAGCTGGTAGACGCTAGTTGTAATGGTTGAAAATAGGGGGCTAACCAATACCCCATAATAAATCTTTGTTCTATAAAGCAAACGATTCGTTCCGACAACTCCAGACGAGATTAACCCCTTTAAATTAGCCGATATTACAAAATTGATCGGGCAGATTGATTGGAAGGGGTTATTAGTAGAGAAAAGAATCAATCGTTGAGAGATAGATTCGACTATTTTGTCAGGACGAATGAGTGGCTGTGTAGAATGCTCCAGAGGAGATTGACCCTGAGAGTCAGTCTAGTAAATGGAGGGCTTGCTGTCTAGACTGCATTTCGGGATTTTGAACACCATCCTATTTCAACCAAAAAGACAACCCTGTCAAAGGTTTCTAACCTTCCTTTCTTATGAGTGGAAATCCAATTTCGTTTTGTCTTTTTTGCATAGAAACCACAGGTAATATATATATGAATATTAATGAATTTGGAAACCTGTTCTTTCGACCATTTTTGAAAAGCGCATAGTTTTTCTTCAAAAAAAGACCTCTCCCATCAGGGAGCGCGTTAGATATTTACCTAAACTAGTATGTAAGTCCTTGAGCAAATCCCATGTTAGCCCTAAAACGAGTAAAAGATTGAGCTTAAGTGAGAATGACCTCCTCCCCTGTTGGTATTTTGCCTGTATGATGTTTACAGGGGGACCCTCGATCCGAAAGGTATACCATTATTGGCTACTATCGAGATATACATGTCTACCTCCTTTGAAAGCTCCTGGTGTTGTGACCATCACCTGTAAGTTATGTTGGATCAACATCAGGATTAGAATCCACTGCAAAAATAACTAAGTCAACACCTATTTGCTCTGGATCTACTGGCCCGGACGGTCGAATAACCCAATATACTACTACAAATAACCCAATATACTACTGGCTTTCGTTGCTTCTGTTATTATTGTTCTCACTTGTCGCTATGCCACCTCAACAGCCGAGACTAAAACTGCTTTCGCATCTAGCATTCCCCAACCTTTTCTATTGAGATTTAGAAGTAGGGCGAGTGTCTAAAGCCCAGGTTATCTTTCTGAATCAACTTATTCACTGGACTGTTAAGCCATCGAGTCCTCTAGGGTTGATTGACTCATTTTAAGAAGATTTATCCAAGACTAACGATCTCACTAATTCTAAGAAAGGTCCCATTCCATAAGGAAGATGAGATGAAGGCATACATAGTTGGCTGGGTTTTTGTCTTTCCCATTCCCGTTGCTACTTAAAGTGCCCGAAATTCATGGATTCTTTGGTAGAGGGGAGTCGAGGTGGAATTCTTTGGTGAGTTAGCTTAAAAGAAGCGCCCAATTGCAATTGCAGTAGAAGTAGCTATTTGTTTCATGGCTATAATTTGAGCTTCAGATCCTGAATCTCTATAAGTGAGTATGGCTAGTTAAGGTGACCTACTTTCTTTATGTAGCAACTGCAACTTAAGGTACTCTAGATTTGTTATAGCACCACCATTTTACAATATACATTGTTCAGGAAAGCTAGTCTAGCTTGGGATTGTCGTTTTATCTTACTGAAGCGAATATTATGAAAGTTCGGGCTTTACTTTAACGGGTCTATTAAAGTCTCCTTGCTACGACCTTTATTAATATTCCTAGCTCGGAGGGTTACTTGAATCTTTCGTTTTGTTACTCTATTCGTTCCTTGAAGGTCCAATTAATTAATAGTAAAGTAATGTTTGGACGGTTATGTTTGTTCTGCATGACTCTGAACGTTATAGCTATGAAGCAGATTTCAGGGTCCCTTGACTTGGCAAACGAGTATGCCTATACAATCAATCTTTACACATATGATAGTGGCATCTAGGTTATCGACGATTCTATAATAGGCGGCCACTACCCAACTTAGCGAATCACTTCTAGGCTGGCATTAATTCGAGATCACGTTAGTGTCTCTTGTGTGCCTTATTTATGTTGGTGGCATACAGTATCGTATTGTGCGGAACACTCACAAAAGTCTTGGCCTTCTGCTATGTTTAGATCTCCCCTAGAAGTACAATGGTGAGTCCTCCGGAACTAGTAATCCTCGAAAGACTTTCAAGGAGCCTTGTTCAGTAGGTGCGCTGCAAGTATTCTTCCACAAGTTTGACACAAGTCGTACTTTCCAACCCTCTTAGCTACTTGTACTAACAAACTAGGGTGTTACACATAAGTTCGTGCCTATTTATCCCCGCTACAATAACTATCGAACAATGATTCATCTGAAGAACACTTATATATCCCTAGGCGTGGGTCGGTACTTTCCCCTATTAGAGAAGAGTGAGGTTTGGAACCCCAACAAGAAGACATGATCCATATAATAAGACATCATAGCGCCTAGAGATAAAGGTACGGTTCATTGTGTTACTTATCCAAGTGTGTTGTTGTCTCGTCGGATATGCCATATTCAGATTTTGATGAGGTTAGAAACCATTTACAGTTACCAGCATTGCTCATTATTAGGAAAATCATTCCCATTTATTGATTTTCATTAAGGTTACGTTGTCGCTTTTACTTTAATAATGAATAATATGGAGTTCCTCAATATATATGGTACGCTTGACTAATAGTTTCCAAAGGGGTTTTCACCATCTATTTCTGTCTGAACTCTTCTTAAGTTTCCCTCCTAGAAAATGGGGAAAGCTTATCCTTCACTCACATTTGCCTAATCGAGCAAAACGCCACTCGAAGATCATTCTACAACTGATCCTTGAGCTTGCGTTGATCAATAATGAAAATCCCGGTAACCCACTATCATGCGTTATTTTACGTCAAAATGTCTATTTTTGTAGTTGTTGCAGGAATCGATCGCATGTGTTGATCCTAAATCTTCGCACAAGTTGATCACATGTGTTGATCTTAATGATGACATGTTCATCGCATGAAATGCCGCAACTACAGAGTGATAGCTGTGATAGAAGGTTGATCGCAAAGTGGGTGGAATGCGTTGATACTTCAAAAGAAACAATCATGAACGTATACCTTAGAAGTAATAAAGAGATAAGATCATATGACATTTCACCTACCGCGCCAGTGATGCAGTGATTCATAGGGGGATTATCAAAGTTGTCAGCATCTAAGTTTTATAAATAGAGCCTTGGAGCCCAAATTCAAAGCATTCGGGACTCTGCCTTGGACAGACTCCTATGGTCACAGACGAGGGTATGAGCAGAAAGTCTTTGAGAGTTCTTCGCTTCCACATCTTTCTCCGAGTGACAGCCAGAGCTTTGCCAGAGATAGAGCTCGAGAGAGACTACACCGCCCATCCATTCTACCACCAGCAGCCTTGACATACATCTGATGCAAGCAAGAGATTGCTACATTTAGCCTTCCACCTCTCTTCTCAACTCTGCATTGTATTACATTTTGGCTTAAGACATTAATACATTTTGTATTCAATGCATCTCTTTAGTTCCTTCCTCACCATTTCCATCATCTTCTTCTTCTTTATCATCTTTTACTTTCATTGCAATGAGTTAAGTGTATTGCAAGGGTTATCGCATACTCAATCATGCGGTATAGAGATATGACGTTTGTAGCAAACCACCGAGAGGTGTGCATTGCGCGAATATAGTGAGGCAATCATGTTTGCTTAGTGCGAGGCTATCGCAATGCTTGTCTATGAGAAGAGTAGCTATAACCAACTACCTGAGAGGGTAAGTAGTAGAACTCGCTAAGCAAAGTAAGCAATGTTCTTAGAGATAGGAATAATCTTATGCTCAACGCAACCATGCGTTATAGAGATATAAGCATGAGGCTAACCACTGAGAGGTGTGCGATGTGTTAGTGTGGCGAACTGGGATTACCCTTGCGACCAACTTGATGATTCGGTGAAATTTTCTCCCCCAACCCTACTTCTCTATGCATCTCATTACGCGTTAACAGTTGTCGCATCTCTACCGATTTTCATAGTCAAACTTCAATTGTTTAGTCTGTTTAGCTAGGAGTAGGAGTAGCGCATAGTTAATCAACTTCTTTCTTTTTATTTTTATTCCCTGCCTCAAACGCACTACTTTACAAACATCACTTAGTTGCAAGTCTCCATGTCCGACCTCTGATCATCCCGAGAAACTTGTGATCTCGTTATACTTGGCGGGAGAGCAAGAAAACTTATGACAGGACGCATGGTCAACGCATACACGATTAACTCATAATGCATATTCTTCATGGATGCATATTCTTCTGTATTGATAAATTAGCATCCATGGTGATACTTATGTAAATTTAGTTAGTGGATTTAGTGAATTTACGTAAGTATCATCATGGATGCTAATTTATCAACGCATAAGAAGGCAAGCAGGCAAAAGGGAATTTCAAAAGAATAACGCATGAAAGATAACAAGAAAAGAAAGATGCCAGCAGAGTGTCGATTGCGTCAATAACTAGAATCATGTGGAATAAATAGTCATGCATTGAATGAGAGAATTATTCTTTCAAAATAACACATCGAGAGGAAATTATCATCGCACCAAAAAGGAGCGATCGTAACACCGCATCCAAAAAAAGCACCCGCAAATCCAAAATGACAATAATCAAATAAATGAACTAAAGTTAACTAGGAAAGCAAAGTAAAGATAGAGTAGAAGACATCCTTAGAGAAGTTGGAGTGAAGTCACTGCAAAGACTTTTCTATGCAGGGGACCGAACTTGCCTGCTTAGGTCAAGGAACTCGTTGTCTCGACCACGAGAGCTTCCAACATTCATTGGCCACATGACGGTTACCTGTAGGATTGTATCAACAGTAGCGGAAGCACAAGGATCATCTAAGCATTCAAATTCACTAATTTCGGCATAATATAAAGCATGTTTCTGTAGGATAAATGGGTTTTAAGACATACCTCTTGTTGAACTTCTTCAAAGCTCCATCTCCAGCTGCTATCTTCTCCATATCTTGTTGTAGAACACCTCAAGATCTTCCTCACTATTCTCTTGGTGCTCTAGATTGAGTTGTGGGACTCAAAACAAGCTTTAATCAAGGGATGAAGGAGAAAAGCTCACTGCAACAACCTTGTTGAAGAACCATTCTTAAAACTGAATTTTCTCTCAAAATTCTGTAGATTGCATGCCTGATTTTCACTCCAATCTCTTCATTATATTGCAGATCAACATGCAAAGAGAAGAGTTGTAGCTCATGCTTGGAGAAGACAAGGCCAAGATGTTGCTTCATGTGTGAGCTACTGATAACGGGCAGAAATGCACGTTCTCATAGTACTAAGTTCTTAAACAATGTTGGATTGCGTTGATGAAATATGTTAAATTGCGTCCATTAAGCATAAATTCTATAATATTGCGGTCGCCTGTCCAACGCATTAGAGCAGTTGATCTTTATATTTTTGTGCAGAATATGTGTTAACGCAATGCAGAGATTGCGATCATAGGAATAAATTAGTCGAGCGCAACTTCACCGCAAGACTTTGTGTTGATCGTGCTCGCAAACATTCGCCCAAGAAGAATCACCACAACTTGGTCGGTGCAACATGGTGGGCGCATCTGGATGAAAGGATAATTAAGATCGATGGGATAGAAAGCTGATGGCGGTCAGATCCAAATTAAGTTGACAGCCGATAACGTCACAAAATACATTCAGCTTTATCGGTGACAATTATCCGGTGCATCAGTCAGGAATTAAAGTTGTCCCATCTGTACAACCGGGAGAGAGAAGCCGCCTTTCACCATGGAAACTCTATAAATACCAAGTGCATTCTTCAGAGAAGGGGTTAAACAGTCGATTACTTCATCACTTTATAAGTTCACACCCCTGTCCATAGTTTTCTTCCATTTTAAGGCGGACGCGAAGAAGAAGGTGTGCCGATAGATTGTTCCGGCAAGCTTGGGAAAGCACCGGAAGCTCCAAGACAGAAAGAGGGCCGACGTCTGTGGAAGCAGGAACATTTGTGGATCAGAATAGAGATTCAGTGTAAAAAGCCTCGGTTAGCAAGGAATTGCTACTGGGCTCTTTACCTTTATTTCCATTATCATTTTGTACTCAACTTAGTTATAAGAATGGAATGTCTTTCTCTATATCTGTTCACTCTCTGTTATTTAAGCATGAGTAGCTAAATTAGTTGAATGGATTGAGAAGTAGTCAGCTAGCATAATGAGGGAGTCTTCATCTTTGCGATTATCTTGTTTATGTATACTTCATTCGTCTATTAGAGATACTCGGGAGGGTGGTCTAAAGACAGGATCTAGACTTGGGAAGGTTAGGTCAGAATCTAGGTTTGGAAGAACCAGATTAGAACACATAAATGGGAGATAGGTGCTTAGGAATGAGCACTATTTGTTATTAACGCATCGCATGCATCTTAAGTAATAAGGTATGATTGTATGCGGTCACCTTGCTTTCATGCATTTTGCATCAGCGCATAGGACAAGAATAGAGACTTAGGGATAAGCTCTATGGATATTTTGCATTCAACACATGTGTCCTAGACTTAGGAGCATCACATTTACATTGGGAAATGACTTGTTGTGCATGGTTGTAACATGATCGCAAGGTTTGACGCATTCCCGAGTAACGCTAGCTAAAAGACCTTCTCAACCTGTTCATGGTATACTCATTGCATCTATCAACGCAACTATCTTTCTCAAATCCGCTGCCTTTATTTACTTTTTTTTTTCATCAACACAACAACACACCCAAAACTTATTATTTACTTGGTTACCACAAAGTGTCATAAATATTACCAACATAACTATTTTCACAAGTCTCTGTGTTCAACCCTGGACTTATTAGGAACCCCAGGGGAATTTACACTTGAATTCTGCTGAGGAAAACTTGAGTGCACAACACAATCCATCAATGCATATCATCCATATTTCCACTTAATAAAATAACGCATCAACTACTTCAAAGATGAATAATGGAAAAAAATCCATTTTCCATTTAAGTGTGTTTTGTTTTCCAATTTTCAATTTTATCTAAAAATCAAAATTTGAAAATCTATTTGATTTTAAAAATGAAAAATTAATTAATTTCATAAATTAATTATTAAATAAAACTTAATTAATTTAATATCAAATATTAAATTAATTTTAACACATATCCATCTTTATATATTTAAATCATATTTAAATATATAAATTCTCCTATTCAGTTTAATTCTAAAATTAAACATAATTATATCTCATATAATTACTAATTCCCTTAATTCTAATTTGATCATTTCAAATTAACTTATCATGCTATTTTAGAGCTAGTCCGTTATGAGCTAGTAGGGGGACCTCGCGGACTTACAGATCATGGGCTCCAACGATCCGAGATTAATTGGCTAAACTCATTAGACCAAATTAATCTCCATTCGTTAACTAATGGGTCAATCTACTAAAGCTCATAGTTACACTCCCCTCACTGTAGATATATTATGTCCACATGATTTAACCATAATCAGCAAGTCGACCCTTCACAGGTTATTCGTAATAACGGCTAGATCAAATATCTATTTTACCTCCGAGATTACGTCTAATTCTTCAAGTCCGTACTGATCCTCTAATGAACAACTGGTTTGTGATCTAATCACCAAACCAAACTCTCTCAGCCTAGTGAGAGGGTAGGGCCCCTTATGCAAGACCTAGATTCAGTACTTGAGAGAACAACCTTTCTCCTATCCCTAAATCGGGTAGGCATGAACTCTTCTTGCACCTTATGTCCTTAGCTATCTATCCGGTCTTACCCCTGAAATGGGAATCTTATTGAGCCAACGCTGTTGAGCCAACCCTCAACTATGAAAATCCAAGGGCAATCCCGAATAAACAGGAGTTCATAGTTAGCTCAAGATTAAGATCGAGTTACCTAGGTCATCTAGGTGAAATAGTCAGTCTTAAACAGTAAACAACGTTATAAAGTAAGAGTGACTTATTTCTTGGTCCAGATCTTATGCAAATTCATTACATAGGACGCCCCCACTCCTTATGTCATAACATGTACGAATTAGGATCACATCGTATGTAGCACTTTACAATCTTCGTAACAACTATAGAGTAGGCCGCATCCAATGGTGTTACCAGAATAAGGTACCCAACCTCATTCATGTACCATAGATCATTTTGACTATTTACTCGAACCCGATCCACTCTTATGTCTCCACATAAAGTTCAAGTACTCATACAATAGTCATGGGTCTTAGTTTATTGGATTTAGACTTTCATACAATTTATGAGATCAATAACAAGTATATTGATAATAGAAAATGTTTATCATTTTACTGCGAGTTTTTAGGACATAAAATCCAACAATACTCCCACTTGGACTAAAACTCCAGTGGATCAATATATACAAATATATACAATATTGAGTTTACATGGAGATAATAAAATGTACAAATACAATAAACTTGGGCATCACAATACTCATCAATTCTCCCACTTGCATTAGTGATACAAAACTCGTAGACCTAGTCTTACTAGGTGACCCTCGAACACTTTAGCCGAGAGGGCCTTCGTAAATGGACCAGCTATGTTTCTTTTGATGATTCGCTTACAGCAACATACTCAACTTCTATTGTGGAGTCCGCAATACAACTCTGCTTGATACTTCTCCACACAACTGCTCCTCTGTTAAGAGTGAATACTGACCCCGAAGTTGACTTCCTCGAATCAATATTGGTTTGAAAGTCAGAATCAGTGTATCCTGTAAGGATCAGATCCTTAGGACCATACACGAGCATATAATCTTTCGTTCTTTGAAGATACTTGAGAATGTTTTTAACAGCAGTCCAATGGTCATGACCAAGATTGGATTGAAATCTGCTGACAATTCCTATGGCATAGCATATGTGGGGACGTGTACATAACATTGCATACATCAAACTCCCAACTGCAGATGCATATGGAATTCGATTCATCTCCTCAACTTCTTGAGGTATCTTAGGACTCTGCTCCTTAGACAAGTGAATTCCATGCCTGAAAGGTAAAGATCCTTTCTTGGAATTTTTCATTTTATACCTAGACAACATCTTATCTATATAAGATGCTTGAGATAATGCCAATGTTCTGTTCTTGCGATTCCGAACTATTTGGATTCTAAGAACTTACTGTGCTTCTCCCAAATCTTTCATTTGGAATTATGAAGCCAGTCATCTCTTAACGTCAGCTAGATATTCTACCTCATTCCCAATGAGTAGAATATCATCAACATACAACACCAGAAAAGCGACAGTTTTTTTTTACGATTTTCTTGTAGACACAGGGTTCGTCAATATTTTGTTCAAAGCCATAAGATTTAATCGCAGTGTCAAATCTCATATTACAGGATCTAGAAGCTTGTTTTAATCCATAAATGGATCGATTAAGCTTTCAAACCTTTTGCTCTTGACCCTACTATATAAACTCTTATGGTTGAGACATATAGATACTCTTTTCAAGATAGCCATTCAGAAAAGCTGTCTTGACATCCATTTGCCATATTTCATAAAATGTGGCTATGGACAAGAGTATTCTAATAGATTTTATCATGTCAATTGGAGATAAGGTTTCTTCAAAATCTAACCCCTCTCTTTGGGTAAACCCTTTTGCCACAAGTCTAGCTTTGTAGGTCTGTACCTTACCAGCTTGGTCTCGTTTTCTCTTGTAGATCCACATGCAACCGATGGGTTTTACCCCTTCTGGTTGATCTACAAGATCCCAGACAGAATTGAAATACATAGATTCCATTTCAAGGTCCATGGCTTTAATCCATTGGTCATTGTCCACATCGTTCATTGCTTGATTAAAAGACAACGGATCCTCTAAACCATCATCTGGTATGATGACTTAAGTTTCAGTTAAACCCATGTACCGGTTAGGATGTTGCACAACCTTCCCACTATGACGATACATTCTCAACACTTGAGAAGGATGTGACGTATCAGTTTCATCAACAACTCTTGTTGATTGACCTGCTTGATCAACAACTCTTGTTGATACATTTGTCGTTTCTCTGGACATTTCTTCTATTACTAGCTTACTGCGAGTTTGATGGTTATTTATATAATCTTCCTCCAGGAAGGTTGCATTTGTTGATACAAACACTTTATCTTCTTGAGGATCATAAAAGAGACCACCTCTTGTTTCCTTTGGGTAGCCCACAAATAGGCATACTTTTGAACGGTGTTCCAGCTTTTTAAGATTCTGCACCAAACATGTGTTGGACAACCCTAAATCCTGAAGTAATATAGATTTCCTCTACGTCCTCTCCAGAGCTCGTAAGGTGTTTCAGAAACACTTTTCGAGGGAACCATGTTCAAAATATACACCACAGTCTCAAATGCGTGTCCCTAAAAAGAATTTGGTAACTGAGTGTAACTGATAACTTGTAGAAATACAAGTTATTCATATTGTTTTATTTAGATATTGCGGCCAAAAGAAAGGAAAGTTGCGTCAATTGTATAGAAATTGGCTAAGAAATGAAAGAATTATAAATTGTCGTCAATACACCCACTGACACCATTGCGATGGTAGAAAAGAATATTTCAAGTCTGTTTTGCAGGAAATCAAGTCACCACATGCGTTCATGGCTCAAGATAAACCGAACAACGCATCTACGTCGCATTTCGCCCATCATTCAGGAATGAATAGACGATCAATGCAATGACGGTGCATGCGACAATCGATCAAGAGCTAATCGATCAACGCAATCTCAACTGCATACGGTAATAATAAAAAACACCGCATGTGGGCAAACGATTGAAGATGTAAAGAGCAACGCAATTGCGAAGGATTCTGATGCGTGTTCAGCTGATCGTTATGCATTTCGGATGGGATTGATTGCGTAACAGAAGGAATATTCACTCCACCATTTCAGGAACTGCCTTAACAATAAAGTGGGGACCACAATGCAAAGAGTCAAAGATTAGCCTATAAATAGCTCCGGCCATTCCACTAAAAAGATATGCTTGAATACAGAGAAAAGTGTATATACTGATATGAGAGAGAGACTGGTTGAGCGACTAATCAGAGTAGATCCGGGAAGAATTAATAGACAAGGCCGAGAGGTGAGTCTTCGAGCAAGAATCCTTCCGATCCCCACCGTTGAAGCTCTGTACGAAGGTCATTTCTACCGGACGAGCAAGTCTGAGAGGGAAGCTCTTCTCTTCATCCACTCTACACGTCGGCAAGAAAATCCACCGTTCAGATTTGTGTCAAGACGTTGACACTCTTCTGTATTTGTTTCTATCTCTTCATCATCAATTGTATTCATCTTCTTAGTCTATCATTCACACCATGTATCAGACGCTTAATTCTATAATTAAATGTTATGATCATTTCCATCTCCATCTCTTTGCCTATTTCCGTTCATCCATATTTCACTTTCTCCACGATGTTTTCTTAATCCCTTGGATAATTAGCAATAATTGAGCAAGTAAATTAATTGGGTTAAGGAAATAATTATGTTTAGTCAAAGCATTCTAAATGGCATCTTCACCTGTGAGAGTAGAAGTGAAGATGTTATTCCGCCTGTCGAGAGAGGGTTGGAAGAATGCGTTAACTAAAGCGAGAAGTACTTCCAGAGATGGAATCAACCTTGTGTTCACCACGTTCATCCCTGTTCACCATAGAGATATGGGAATGCGACCGATCACCGAGAGGTATACGACAAGGGAAAGCAGAACCTTAGTTATATATTTAACGCAATTAACAACCTTGTGATGTTTGTATTAATTATTCTTTCTCCTTCTGATTCATCCATTAAGCCTTGCCATCGCATACCACGATCCTTTGTATAAACTTCACAGTCAGTTTCGAACTCATCATCATGTATATCATGTATCTTGTATCTTGCATCACGTTAGTTTAGGTTTATTTTTATCGCACTTTATTTTATTACCTCAACTTTAGTTTATCTGCACAATTTTACTTTACCGCAACTTTGCTTTCCTGTACAAACACACACTCTTTATTAATTGTAAAAACCGGTCGCATATATCACAAATGTAATGCATTAACGCCAACAATCCCTGTGTTCGACCTTGGATACTCTGAGAAACTTGCGTTGGAATTATACTCGGTTTCAGCGCAAGGAAACTGTGACAATGCATAGCATACTATAAGCATTTCATTAATACTAGAAGTAGTATCGCATAAAGTGTAAATAAGCATCACACAACATCCACACTCCATCTCCATCATTTCAAGTCATCAAGTTTATGGCAACATGAGCTTGTATGATTCACATTCATCATTGTCCATATCCACATATGCTTATTTAGAACATCAATTCATGAATGTACAAGTTTATGGCACCGTTGCGGGGGATTGGTAACGGTTAGTGTTGAATACATTTGTGATTTTTTGTAGGACAGATCTCCTTGTATTGGCTGTTTATCACGGAGAGCAGTCGGATGGTTTATGAGTACTGAGTGATCCAGAAATTCTAAGCTGACACAGAGATCAGGTATACTTTTTGCACAAAAGCACATCAGGGTCGACTTAAGCAGAGAAGAGGCAGATAACAATGAAGCAACCGCAGGGAATCAAGAAGTGAACCGACTAGCGCAAGACCAATCAACGCAAGCAGTTGCCGATGCCTCCACAGCAGGAGGATTAATAGACAGAATGTATATGGAAGCAAAGAGCATCTTAGATCGCATTTCGTGAAATTAGATGAATGGTTAGATACCGGGCTTGAGGAAAGAGGTTTGGAGCAAGAAAGAGTAGAAGGTGCCGTTGTACCAACTGATGCAATGAGCACCCTGGTAAAGCAGATGACCACAATGACCTCACTCCTTCAGACTATGGCTAATCAGCAAAGACATCTCTCTCAAGGATCAGCGTAAGCCAATGCGTTGACACACATGGCCGCAATGAATTGCGTTCAATGTGGAGAGGGACATCCAGTAGAAGTCTGCTTGTGGAATCAACAACCCGTATACTCTGTCTACAATGAACCATTTGGCAACACCTACAACCCTGGTTGGCGGAATCACCCAACTTTAAGTTGGGATGGGAATCACGACTAGGGGAGCCACAGTATTCAACAGAACAGTTATCAGGGGAATCGAGGCAACCCTCCGGTCTTCATTAATCCGAACCACGGCCCAGGTAATTTTCAAAGTGTACAACCCTATGACCAACCGTTCTTATCTGATACCTCTTGCAGAACCTCGTCTTTAGAGACGTCATTGAAATATTATATCGAGAAGAGCGAGGTAATTAGATAATCGCAGGCTTCCTCCCTTAGAGATTTGGAAGAGTAGATTGATCAGCTTACAATTGAACTTAAGAATGAAACGACTGGTACGCTGCCCAGCAATTCGAGAGCATCGGGGTCATGTGGTAAAGAGCAACGTCAAGCAGTGACATTGAGAAGTGTAAGACAATAGCCTCTATGCCACCTGTACCAGATTCAATAACAAGACCAGTGGATTTAACAGCCAACGATGACCAACCAACCATTAATGATAAAATCACCAGTTCAGAAGTAAGTACATCAACGAGAGACGAATCTTAGCAAGACTTGAATTCTAAATCAACGCAACCTCCAGTTACTAAAACACAGCAAGCACAGGACCTCAATGAACAACTAACTAAACAAGAAGTACGGCGGGATCCTCCACCTTTCCCGTCCAGGCTGAAGAAGAAAGATGATAGTAAGCAATTTTAGAGGTTCCTGGATGTCCTCCGACAACTACACATCAATATTCCCTTAATAGAAGCTCTGGAACAGATGCCGAGCTATGTAAAATTCCTCAAGGATATACTTGCTAACAAAAGAAAGATCGGGGAAAATGAAATAGTTGCGTTAAGATATGAATGTAGTGCGCTGTTTCAAAACAACATCCCCACCAAAATGAAAGATCCTGGGAGTTTTACATTGCCCTGCTCAATAGAAGGGAAGAAGGTCAGAAATGCGTTGTGTGATTTAGGGGCGAGTATAAACTTAATGCCCTTATCGATCTTCAAGAAGCTAAATATCGGCAACGCAAGACCAACTACAATTACATTACAGTTGGCCGATAGATCAATAACGCATCCCAAGGGCAAGATAGAGGATGTGCTCGTGCAAGTAGACAAGTTCATCTTCCCTGCTGACTTCATCATATTAGATTATGAAGCTGATAGAAAGGTGCCTATCATCTTGGGTCGCCCATTTCTTGCAACAGGGCGAGCACTGATCAATGTACAGAAGGGAGAACTGACCATCAGGGTCGACGATCAGCAAGTGAAGTTCAACGTTCTCAACGCGCTGAAATACCCGAGTGATATGGAGAATTGTCAATATGTTGAGGAATTACAGGAAGAACCTTGGCACGAACCCTTAGAAGAGTTGAAGAAAGAAGATTTTGGAATCGGCGCAATGTGGGAGGAGGATTGCACCGCAATACAAGTTGAAACAAATTTTGAAACACTCAAGTTGTCTGAACGAACATCGCAACGCACTAAGCCATCCTTGGAAGAACCACCTGTGTTAGAGTTGAGCCATTGCCTGTGCACCTCAAATACGCTTACTTAAGAGGTAATAACACACTACTGGTTATTATATTTACCTCGTTGAGTAAGGAGAAGAAGGATGCACTCATTCAGATCCTGAAAAACAACACAAAATCTTTAAGATGGACCTTGGCAGACATTCGAGGAATCAGTCCCTTGTATTGCATGCACAAGATTCGTTTGGAAGAAGAAAGAACGGGATCGATAGAAAGGCAACGTCGCTTGAACCCTGCCATGAGGGAGGATGTGAAGAAAGAAATAGAGAAGTGGCTAGATGCAGGCATCATTTACCCTATATCAGATAGCAGCTGGGTGAGCTTAGTGCAGTGCGTTCCGAAGAAAGGGGGAATGACAGTCATCACCAACGATAAGAATGAATCAATTCCCACAAGGACAACTACAGGGTGGAGAATCTGTATGGATTATCGCAAGTTAAATTTGGCCACTAAAAAGGACCACTTCCCACTCCCGTTTATTCATCAGATGTTAGATCGACTTGCTAGGAATGAATTCTTCTGTTTTCTTGACGGTTACTCAGGGTAAAACCAAATTGCAATTGCACCAGAGGATCAAGATAAGACAACCTTCACGTGCCCATTTGGCACGTTTGCATTCCGTCGCATGCCGTTTGGACTCTGCAATGCGCCAGGTACTTTCCAACGATGTATGATGGCGATATTTTCAGATTACTTGGAGGAGTCAGTCGAGGTATTTATGGATGATTTTTCAGTCTTCAGCAATAATTATGACTCCTGTTTATCTAATCTTGAGAAAGTCTTGAAGAGATGTGTGGAAACTAATCTTGTTCTTAACTGGGAGAAATGTCATTTTATGGTTGAAGAAGGAATTATGCTAGCTCACAAAATATCGAAGGCAGGATTGGAAGTTGATCAGGTGAAAATCGACGTAATTTCCAAGCTACCACCACTAGTAAACGTGAAAACACTTGAGAGCTTTCTGGGACATGCGGGGTTTTATCGAAGATTTATTTGCAACTTCTCCTAGATTGCAAGGCCCCTAAGTGCGCTCCTTGAAACTGACCGTGAGTATGATTTTGATGATGCGTGCACTGAAGCATTCCAAACACTGAAAAATGCGCTCATCACCGCACCCATTCTGATTGCGCCGGATTGGACGCAACCATTTGCGTTGATGTGTGATGCCAGCGGTTATGTAGTGGGCACATTTTTGAGTCAGCGCAAGAACAAGGTATTACATCCTATCTATTATGCAAGGAAATGTTGAATGATGTGCAAGAGAATTATACAACCACAGAAAAAGAAATGCTCATAGTGGTATTTGCACTGGAGAAATTCTGACAGTACTTAATCGAAACAAACGTTGTGGTATATACTGGTCATTCTACAATCAAATATCTAATGACAAAGAAGGATGCGAAGTTGACCTAGAAATTAAAGATAGGAAGGGCACCGAGAACCAAGTCACTGATCATTTGTCAAGATTGGAAAATTGCGAGGTTCAGGAGAAAGAAAAAGACATTGAAGAAAGATTCCCAGATGGTCTGCTGATGTCGGTAGGCATTAATATTCCTTAGTATGCGGACATTGTGAACTTCATTGTTTGTAGTCAAGTACCAGAAGATTATGCTTACCAGCAGAAGAAGAAGCTGAGACATGATGTCAAGTTTTATTTCTGGGCTGACCCTTTTCTGTATCGACTTGGACCTGATCATATTTTACGTTGATGCGTCCCTGAGCATGAAGTCAAGCAGATTCTGGAGCTTTGTTGTGAGTCCCCGTATAGAGGACGTTTTGGGGGGCAGCGGACCACTGCAAATGTCCTACAGAGTGACTATTTGTTGCAACACTGTTTAAGGATGCCCATGCCCATGTTGTGTAGTGCGATAGATGCCAAAGAACGGGGAACATGTCTAGAAGAAATGAAATGCCTCTGACGTCAATCCTGGAGATTGAATTATTTGATGTATGGGGAATCGACTTTATAGGCCCATTTCCACCATCAGAAGGTCATCGATACATCCTGATCGCTGTTGATTACGTATCGACGTGGGTTGAGGCCATCGCATGTGCTAAGAATGATGCGGCCATGGTGGCAAAGTTTCTTAAGAAGAATATCTTTGCCCGATATGGAACGCCACGAGCCTTAATTAGCGATGAGGGCTTACATTTCATCAATCGCACAATTACCAACCTGTTGACTAAATTTAACATCAGCCATAGAGTTGCTACCACTTATCACCCACAAACTAATGGGTAGGTAGAGATTTCTAACCGAGAGATCAAAACTATCTTGGAGAAGGTAGTCAGTACCTCCAGGAAGGATTGGTCACCCAAGCTTGATGAAGCACTGTGGGCATATAGAACTGCCTTTAAAACTCCAATCGGCATGTCCCGATATGCCCTAGTCTTCGGAAAAGCTTGTCATCTGCCTCTCGAGTTGGAACACAAGGCGATGTGGGCATGCAAGAGGCTGAACTTTGATCTAAAAAGTGTGGGAAAAGTCTGAAAGCTGCAACTAAACTAGCTGGTCGAATGACGATGGGATGCCTACGAAAATGTTAAGATCTATAAGGAGAGAACTAAGAAGTGGCATGACGACCGCATAAACAACCGGACATTCGTCGAAGGTCAACAAGTATTATTGTTTAACGCACATTTTCGATTGTTTCCAGGGAAGTTGAAGTTTCGCTGGTCTAGGCCATTCCGCATCAAGACTATCTTTCCCCATGGCGCAATGGAACTGACAACTGAAAACGGGAACAACGCATTTAAAGTCAATGGTCAATGGATTAAGCCTTACTACGGGGGTGATGTGGATCGACGCATGGAGCCCATTGACTTGGGCAAGCAGGATTAATCGCTTGCGGGGGATGTCATTGTGGTAATTCTGAAAAACTCTTTCAATTAGCATCCCCATATTTATGTTTAATTGTTTTTTTTTATACAGCTTTTATTTACTGTTTCCTAAATTGCGTTATTTACTGCTTATTAGGATTAGCTTTTAATGCTTTCTGTATTTACCTTCAATTTAATTCATTTGAGTATTTTCATGTCATGTTTCATTTCTTTAGTTTGTTTGCATTAGTAGCACTGTTCTTAAATTTTTTGTGAATGACTGAATAAAACGATGAACACCGCAACGTCTTCTTGACTTGCGTTATTGATGAATTGAAAAGGAAAAAAAATTGGTATGCAACGTGATGATGGGTGCATTTCATGATAACATATACACTTTGCGTCCATTACACCCAAATGCATTGCGCTGAGGGTTGTGTTGCGCTCGTATGTGTTCTTTGCCCGTCCTTAGCAAAAATGCACTATGTTGAGGTAGTGTTGCACTGGTAGAAATACCGTGCGCCCGTCCTCCAAAAATGCGTTGAGTTAAAGGGTGAGGGAATACATGCATTGTTGCTCGTCCTCAGCAAAAATTTATTTGTGTTAATAGCGGCACGGTGTTAATTTTTAATCATGCACCCATCCGAATCAAAGACAAAAGATAATTTCATTCAATATTTTTCTATGTATAGAAGATAATTCTTTGATTCTTTATACATGATAAAAAAAAATTATATTACGTTAATTGTAATTCCTTGTCTACTTAGTTAATTTTCAATACAACTAAGTAGCAATTCTTTCAAGTACGCGATAGCCTCTTCTTTATCATCCTTTGTTAGCCTCTTCTTTATCATCCTTTGTCATTATTTGTGATATTCTTGATCTTCTATTTTCCGTTATTCATTGCATTGCGATGATATATAATATGCATACACTTAGTAACATTTCTCACACTTTGTATTTTCTGACTAACACTGAGTTAATTCGTAGCTATAGCAAAACTTTACCTTTTATCCTTCAAAATTCTGCTCAAACCTTCTTTTTGAAATTTTGTCTAAGTGTTTGTCTATTCTGTCCAAACAACGCAATGAGAACCTTGCGCATCTCTAAATTTGGGGGTGGGGAAGGTCTGAGCAGATGAGATCAAGTGATGCGGTCATTAAGAAAAATGCGCTCATTATTACCAAAAAAAAAAATCATACAAAACTCCAATGTCAGCGCAAGGGAAAACTAAAAAACAATCCCAACCTGATAAGAGTTAAGTTGTGAAAGGAGCCTGCTCGTAGTTGGATGTTCGCATGACACCCGTGGGAGCAAGCCAAAACGAAGGTGGGTTTCCAAGAACAACACAATATGAAATGAGAAAAATGAGAAAAAAAAAAGAGAAAGAAACAAGAGACAACTCCTCTGAAATTCAAGAGTTAAAGTTGAGATTGGCACACAACCATAGTTGAATGTTCGCATGACACCCATGGGAACAAGCCAAAACGAAGGGTGTGGCCATGATCAACAGTCTTTAATAAATGACGCAAAGTTTGACCACCGCATCCAGATGCATCAAGTTGTTTTCACAAGAAGAGGTAAACATTTTTTTTTAAACTAGTAAAGCATTTTTTAGCAGAAATTTATGGTATAGGAGAATAAAGTAGGGTTTTGTTAGGAATTTTCAAGGATAGAAAGAAATTGCGATGTTAAGTAATTTGCCTAGGTGGAGCATTCAGAGCAACCAATCGACGCAAAATTTAGGATAGGAATTGAGCAATATTTCCTTAGTAGAAGATATGCTTGAGGACAAGCATATATCTAAATTTGGGGGTGTGATAACTTGTAGAAATACAAGTTATTCATACTGTTTTATTTAGATATTGCAGCCAAAAGAAAGGAAAGTTGCGTGAATTGTATAGAAATTGGCTAAGAAATGCAAGAATTATAAATTGTCGTCAATACACCCACTGACACCATTGCGATGGTAGAAAAGAATATTTCAAGTCTATTTTGCAGGAAATCAAGTCACCACATGCATTCATGGCTCAAGATAAACTGAACAACGCGTCGTATTGTGCCCATCATTCAGGAATGAATAGACGATCAACGTAATGACAGCACATACGACAATCAATCAAGAGCTAAGCGATCAACGCAATCTCAACCGCATGCGGTAATAAAAAAACAACACCGCATGCGGGCAAACGATCGAAGATGTAAAGAGCAACGTAATTGCGGAGGATTCTGACGCGTGTACAGCTGACCGTTGTGCATTTCGAACGGGATTGATTGCGTAACAGAAGGACACCCCCACTCCTCATGTCGTAACATGTACGAATTAGGATAACATCGTATGTAGCACTGATAACGGGCAGAAATGCACGTTATCATAGTGCTAAGTTCTTAAACAATATTGTATTGCATTTATGAAATATGTTACTTTGCGTCCATTAAGCATCAGTTTCTTAATATTGCGGGCGCATGCATCCAACGCATTAGAACAGTTGATCTTTGTATTTTTGTGCAGAATATGCGTTAACGTAATGCAAGATTGCGATCATAGGAAATCATTGTTCGAGCGCAACTTCACTGCAAGGCTTTGTATTGATCGTGTGATGACATAAATTTATGATTGCTCTTTGTTAGTATGCATGCATTGTGATGATATATAATATGCTCAGGTGCTTTGCGATAAAGACAATTTTATGCAATACTACGTCTAAGTATATGCATTATTAATGAATTGCTCGTAGTATGCGATGAAGTAATGCGTGTCACAAGTTTCATTGCGCTGAAACCAAGTATAATTCCAACGCAAGTTTCTCAGAATGATCCGAGGTTGAACACGGGGATTGTTTTCGTTAATGCAATACTTATGTGATACATATGACTGGTTTTAACAATGAATAAAGAATGTTGATCTATACAAAAATATAAATTGCGATGAAAGTAAAATGCGTTAATAAAGTAAAGTCCTAAACTAATATGATACATGATACAAGATACATGATACATGATACTGAGGTCGAGAACTGACTGTGAAGTTGTACAAAGAATCGATGTATGCGATGGAAAGTCTTATGCATGAAGCAGAAAGAGAAGAGTAAAGAGTAAAAACATTGCAAGTTTGTCAATCATGTTAAGGACGCAACTAAGGTTCCACTTTCCCTTGGCGTACACCTCTCAGTGATCGGGTGATGAACGCAAGGTTGTTTCCATCTCTGAAAATACTTCTCGCTTTAGTTAACGCATTCTTCCAACCTTCTCTGGATAGGCGGAATAACATTTTCACTTCTGCTCTCACAGGTGAAGATGCCATCGAGCATGCTTTAGCTAAACTTAATTATTTTCTTAACACAAATTAACTCACTTGCTTAATTCTCGCTATTTAACCGGGGATTAAGAACACATCACGGAGAAAATGGATTATGAATGTATGGAAAGAGACAGAGATATGATAATGGTGACGAAGATAACATTTAATTCTAAAATTAAGCGTTTGATACATGTTGTGAATGAGAGATTATAGAAGATGAATACAAAGCTAAAACAGAGGATAGGAACAAAAACGGAAAGAATGTCAACATCTTGACACAGATCTCGATCGGAGATTATGCTTGTCGGCGTGTGGATGTGGTGGAGAGGAAAGTTTCCCTCTCAGGCTTGCTTTCTCGGTAGAATTGACCTTCGCACAGAGCTTCAACTATGGGAATTAGAAGACTTCTCTGCTCGAAGACTCACTTCTCGACCTTGCCTCGTTGTTCTCTCGGATTTGCTCTAAATGGTCACTTCAGACCAGCCTCTCTCCCTAAATCAGTATATGCACGTCTCTATGTATACATATACATCTGTATGTACCAGTATCTCGTATATCTTTCAGCGAATTTGAAGAAGCTATTTATAGGTGAGGCCTTGGCTCCTTGAATTTGTAGTCCCCACTGTATAGTTATGGTAGTTCCTGAAATGGCAGAATGGAAAATTCCTTCTGTTACACAATCAATCCTTCAGAAATGCACAACTGAAAGCTGTACACTTGTCAAAATCTTCAGCAAATGCGTTGCTCTTCACATCTTCGATCTATCGCCACATGCGGTGTTATTTTAATTACCGCATGCGGTTGAAATTGCGTTGATCGCTAAAGCTCTTGATCGATTGTCACATGCGCCGTCATTGCGTTAATCATCTTTTCGTTCTTGATTGATGGGCGCAATGCGACGTAGATGCGTTGTTTATTTTATCTTCGAGCCATGAATGCATGCGATGATTGATTTCCTGCAAAATATAAACTGAAACATTCTATTCTACCATCGCAATGGTGTTAATGGGTGTATTTACGATATTTTATAATTTTCGCATTTCTTAGCCAATTTCCATACTATCGACTCAACTTTTCTTTCTTTTAGCCACAATATCTAAATAAACAGTATAAATAACTTGTATTTCTACAAGTTATCACACCCCCAAATTTAGATATATGCTTGTCCTCAAGCATATCTTCAACTAAGGCACTATCGCTCAATTCCTATCCTAACTTTGCGTCGATTGGTTGCTCCGAATGCTCCACCTATAACACATTACTTAACAACGCAATTTCCTTCTATCCTTGATAATTCATCAACATGCCCTACTTTATTCTTTTATACAACAAATATCTACTAAAAAATTCCTTTCTTGTTTTGAAAAGAATGTTTACCTCTTCTTGCAAAAACAACTAAGTACGACTTTATGTGGTAGTCTAGTTTGCGTCATTTATTAGAGACTCTTGATCATGGTACACCATTCGTTTTGGCTTGTTCCCACGGGTGTCATGCGAACATCCAACTACGGTTGTGTGCCAATCTCAACTTCAACTCTTGATTTTCAGCTAAGATTAACTTTTGCTGGTCAGAGGAATTGTCTTTTATATTTTTATATTTTTTCTCTTTTTTTTTCCATATTGCGTCGACTTGGAAACCCACCTTCATTTTGGTTTGCTCCCACGGGTGTCATGCGAACATCCAACTACGAGCAGGTTCCTTTCACGACTTAACTCTTATCAGGTTGGGTTTGTTTTTGAATTTCCCTTGCGCTGCCATTGGAGTTGGTATGATTTTTTTTTTTTTGATAATGAACGCATTTTCCTAATGACTGCATCCACTTGATTGCATCTGCTCAGACCTTCCCCACCCCCAAATTCAGAGATGCGCAAAGTCCTCATTGCGTTGTTTTGGACAGAATAGATAAATTACTTAGTTAAAATTTTGGAAAGAAGTTTTGAGTAGAGTCTTGAAGTATAAAAGGTAAAGTAGTGTTATTGCTACGAATTATCTAAGTGTTTATCAGAAAATACAAGGTGTGGGAAATGTTGCTAAGGGTATGCATATTACTCATCATGTCAGTGCAATGAATAATGCAAAATATAAGATAAAGAACATTGCAATAATTGACAAAGGATGATAAATAAGAGGCTAACGCATACGGAAAGAATAGTTACTCAATTGTATTAAAATTAACCAAGTATACAAAGAATTATAAATATCGCAATACAAAATTTTAGCATATACAAAGAATCAAGAAATAGCTTCTATACATAAAAATGATGAAAGGAATTTAATAAAAGAATGATCACAACAAAAAAATTGTAGATTTATTGAGGAGGAGGTTTAGGAGGAGAATTTTTTGGAGGAACGCGAGGAGCTTCGTCAAAATGCAAATGTTGCTGTACATGTGGAGGCACCATGGGACCATGTAGATAGGCTGTCAAAAAGTTGAAGTACTCATGGTTGCGCTCTACCACTTGTCTTTGGTTCAGGTGGATCGTGTAGATATTGCGTTGAATGTTGATCAGCACCTGCTTTGTCATCGCAACACTGTGTTGCAACTCTGCTTGGCTCTCGTGTAACTCCGTTATTTGCTGGCAAAAGAATTCTTGTTGATGAGAGAGAAGAGAACGCATTTCTGCAAGGTCAGCAGCTAGGGATGCGATGGTGGGCTGTGCCTGCGATGTTTCACCATCAACATTTTGGGGTTGAGCAGAAGTGCCTTCACTCAAATCGTGTGGGTCGTTAACATGCGGCGGTGGAGGAGAAAAATGTGGTGGAGATGTAGAGGTCGACCGATAGAGAGAGAAGCTTTGGTAGCCCGACCAATAGAGAGAGGGAAAGTCACCAATCCTTCGGCGGTTTTGTCAACGAAAAATGCTTCTCGGGTGAGGGGAACTTGATCCCCCCCAAAAAAAGCTGCAGTGGTCGAACTGGAATTCTGGAAATCTGTCGAGGCCCTTTTACCAAGTCTACCGTCTCGGAGATGATAGAGGGCCAATTCTCGTTGTGTTGCATAAAACGGTGTCTTCTTGATAACGGGCAGAAATGCATGTTATTAGAGTGCTAAGTTATTAAACAATGCAGGTTTGCTTTGATAAAATATATAAGATTGCGTCTAAAAAGCATTAAAGTTCATAATATTGCGATCGCATGCGTTCATTGCATGAAAACAGTTTAACTTATGTATTTTTGTGTTGAATATGCGTTGACGCAAGGTGAAAAATGCAATCACAAGAAATCAACGATCGAGCGCAGCATTACCGCAAGGTTTTGCGGTGATTTTCGCTCGCAAATACCTGCTCAAGAAGGTCACCGCATAGAGCCGGCATAACTTGGTGGGCGCATCTGGGTGAAAAGCATAATAAATCACGATGGGACAGAAAGCTGATGATGATTGATTCCGAATTAAGTTGACAAGCCGCTAACGAACTACTGTAGCAAGTACACTCAACTTTTCGGTGACAAATATTTGGCGCATCAGATAAGAATTAATGTCATCCCATCAGTGCAATCATAAGAGAGAAGAAGCCTTTCACCCAAAAGCTCTATAAATACCGAAGGGAACCTTCAGTGAAGGGGTTCGTCTGGTTCGTCGAGTTCGGACAGTTAGATAATTTTCCCTTAGATAGAAGTAGCCTTCTTCATAGTTTTTCTTTTACTTTGAAGGCGGAGCGAGAGAAGGGAAGAGACATCGAAAGATCGCTCTAGTCAGCTCGAGAGAGAACCCAGAGGCGTGGAAAAGCAGAGAGAAAGTTGACTCTCGCGAGAGCGAGAGTATCTTTTGAGAAGAGTAGAGAAGAATAGTGTAAAAGCCTTGGGAAGCAAGAGATTGCTACCAGGCTCTTTATTCTCATTTCGCATTGTTATTCTGTATTCCAATTCTATATCTATAAAATGGAACTTGCTTATCTACATCTGTTTACTCTCTTAAAAGCATGCATGAGTAGGTAAATCCATCACAGGGGTTGAGAAAAGCTAAGCTAACATGACCTAGGATCCTCATTGCATGCGATCATTTTGTCTTATGTTGCGCCCAACACCCCTTTAGAGCTACTCGAGAGAGAGTTTAAAGAAAGAACATAAGACTTGAGAGAGCTAGATTAGAATCTAGACTCGAGAGAGCAATATTAGATCTGCATAAGCAAGAGATAGGGACTTAGAGATAAGCTCTGTTTATCAACATGCATCGCATGCACCCTAGAGATAGGTTATGATATTATGCGATCACCTTGTTTGTGTGTGTGTCATTTGTCATCGCATAAATAAGAATAGAGGCTTATGTGTAGGTTCTATAGACTTTATCGCATATATCAC
Organism: Benincasa hispida; assembly: GCF_027475165.1. NCBI lineage: Eukaryota > Viridiplantae > Streptophyta > Magnoliopsida > Cucurbitales > Cucurbitaceae > Benincasa > Benincasa hispida. The sequence continues at coordinate 82,753,517 of NC_143478.1, read as the reverse complement.
ATGCGTTCTAGAACTAGAAGCCGTAGTATTTGCGTTGAGAGATGATTTGCTATTGTATGTGTGTTGCATGATTGCATAACATGAACGCAATCCCAGGAAGTGTTAGCTGAATCCCTTCTCAACCCGTTCCCCGTAAATTCATCATATCTTCCGTATTATCAGCTATTGTCTTAACTTCGCTGCATACTTTTTATACCGCAAACAACAACCCAAAAACAACTCTTGATTTATTGGTTACCGCAAAGTCTTCTTAAAAATTATTACCGCATACCGTTTTCTTTAGTCCTTGAGTTCGACCCTGGACTTACCAAGAAACTCAATAGAATTTATACTTGGATTCTGCTGAGAAACTTTGTTGCACAACACATTTCCCATCACCGCAATTCCTTTCATAAAATCATCGCATAAAATAATGCATCTACGATTTCTCCCTATGAATCATGAGGCCAGCGCTGGACGGATCGAGGTTTGAAATGAAATCGATTATGTTGCAAATGATCCAGACTGCTGGACAGTTGGAGGGAGGTGTGGCAAAGACCCGCACGCCTACCTCCGGTGCTTCATAGAAATCTGCAACACTTTTGTGTTCCCAAATATCTCTACCGAAGAAGTTCGACTAACTCTGTTTCCATTTTCTTTGTGTGATCAGGCACGAAAAGGGCATATTCTCTCGAACCGGGGGAGATCACTTCTTGGGAACAAGTAGTAGAGAAGTTTATGAAGAAATATTTCCCACCAATCGAGAATGCCAGGAGAAGGAAATTAATAACGAATTTTGAACAAGAAATTAACAAATTGCTCAGCAATGCTTGGGCGAGGTTTAAGAGGCTGGTAGGAGACTGTCCACATAACGGCTTACCAGACTGCTTACAGATGGAGATTTTTTATCAAGGACTGAACCCTGCTTTGCAAACCGCTGCCAATGCGACAGTAGCTGGTGGTCTGCTTGACAAAACATATGAGGAGGCCAAAAATATACTTGATCGCATTTCCAAAAATCACGAGGACTGGTGAGAAGGCGAACAAAGATTAAGAATTAAAGATAGTGACGTGAACAACGGGGCCATCGCATCCCTTCAAAGCCAAATGACTGCGATGATGAGTTTAATACAAGGCATCGCAATTAACAGCACGGGAGCGAAAAAAGGGTAGGTCAATGTAATTGCTCAAACGACCGCAAGTTGTGTTATCTGTGGAGATGCTCATCCGATGGAAGAATGCCCAGGAAATATGCAATCAGTATGCTTTACAAAGAATAATTCCTATTCCGATACATACAACCCCGAGTGGAGAAACCACCCAAATTTCGCGTGGAAAAATCAACAACAAAGCTTTCAACCAATGGCGCAAAAAGAAGAGCCACCCGGGTTTTTTTCGTGAACCAACGGTCCAACGCATAACCAAGCCAGTAGTTTGCAGACACCGCAATCTTCGTTCTTAGAGAGCTTTTTGAAGCAGTACATTGAGAAGAATGAATCAGTGCTTCAGAATCAAGCAACATCCATCCGAAATCTTGAAATTCAGCTGGGACAAATTGTGGGCGAGCTCAAAAATAGACCGCAAGGAGCTTTGTCGATTATGACTGCGAAAGGAACAATGTTGGGGGTACAGGGAAGGATTGTTATTCTGTATTCCAATTCTATATCTATAAAATGAGTAGGTAAATCCATTTCGCATTGTTATTCTGTATGCTAGGGGTACAGGGAAGAATCAAGCAACTACCAGGCTTTTTATTCTTATTTCGCATTGTTATTCTGTATTCCAATTTTATATCTATATAATGGAACTTGCTTATCTACATCTGTTCACTCTCTTAAAAGCACGCATGAGTAGGTAAATTCATCAAAGGGGTTGAGAAAAGCTAAGCTAACATGACCTAGGATCCTCATTGCATGCGATCATCTTGTCTTATGTTGCGCCCAACACCCCTTTAGAGCTACTCGAGAGAGAGTCTAAAGAAAGAACCTAAGACTTGAGAGAGCTAGATTAGAATCTAAACTCGAGAGATCAATATTAGATCTGCATAAGCAAGAGATAGGGACTTAGAGATAAGCTCTGTTTACTAACATGCATCGCATGCACCCTAGAGATAGGTTATGATATTATGCGGTCGCCTTGTTTGTGTGTGTCATTTGTCATCGCATAAACAAGAATAGAGGCTTATGTGTAGGTCCTATAGACTTTATCGCATATATCACATGCGTTCTAGAACTAAAAGTCGTAGCATTTGCGTTGAGAGATGATTTGCTATTGTATGTGTGTTGCATGATCGCATAACATGAATGTAATCCTAGGAAGTGTTAGCTGAACCCCTTCTCAACCCGTTCCCCACATATTCATCGCATCTTCCATAGTATTAACTCTTTTCTTAACTCCGCCGCATACTTTTTATACTGCAAACAACAACCCAAAAACAACTCCTGATTTATTGGTTACCGCAAAGTCTTCTTAAAAATTATTACCGCATACTATTTTTCTTAGTCCCTGAGTTTGACCCTGGACTTGCCAGGAAACTCAGTAGGATTTATACTTGGATTCTACTGAGAAAACTTATTGCACAATGCATTCCCATCACCGCAATTCACTTCATTATTTCACAACATAAAACAACGCATCACGTCTCACTTTGAGTACCTTCCTTTGTAGTCAAATCTAATGTTACACTTTGGCGATGTTACCTACCAAATCAAAGGCCTGTTAAGTGATCGAAATCACTCAAGTTAGTGAAGACTGACTCACATACTCCAACTCTCTCATTTTTATCTCGATAATAGTTTCTTTTATCTACTAAATTCCAAAGGCGACCCATCACGCCAGGTTTTAAGATGAGATACAACTGTTGTATTACTTGACTAGTAATAAAAAAAACTTACGTAAAAGTGGGAAGACTCTTGTATGTATGGTAACCCTCTCCTACGCTACTGATGGACTATTGCACAGAAAGGTCGACATAAGCAATGTTTCTTAGCACGCTTTTCAAGTGCTTAGCTTCTGCTAGTGGTGGGTGGCAAGGCCATAAAGTTAGTTTAGTTGAAAGCCTAAGCCAAGAAGGTACGAATGAAGTAATGGGCCCTTTTAGAGTTTTAAAGATAGGGTAGGGGGCAGCTTGATTGTGATAGTAATTTCAAACATCTCTCATTTTCTCTTATCATGCACAGTTTGCTTGCATCCCGCTTAGGCACATCTCTCTTTCTTAGTTTCACGCTGGCCTCTTTCAGTCTTTTAGTAAGCGTATAGTTGCAGCTATTTAATGTATAAGCAATTCTTTAGTGGACACACCGAAAGGTGATGTTATGCAACGTTCAAAACCAACCTTGAAGTGAATGAATTTGAAAGAACGAAGAAGTAAGGAAATAAGACAACTCATTCTTTAATTATATCATAAACAGATCTTCACCTCCACACCAATCACGAGTTTTTCTCCATTCCTCTCGTATATCGTCTTAACAATCTTAATGCTAGGTTTTGAAAAAGACTTTTCATGTCATTCCAGTTTAGGTCCGATTCGGATCCCTCCGTTGTTTCTTTTTCCTCTCGCACCTTTTACTCGAAATGAGAAAGAAGATGATACACTCGAATTGTATTATTCAAATGCTTATTGCTTTCCAAAGATCCTACTTCTACAATTGGTGCGTCACCAGGTTATTCAAATAAGTTGTGTTTTCTGTGTTTTTCCATGTTAAAACTTCCTTACCAATTTGATCAGTCCGGAATGGATCAGTTAAAAATTCTATTAGGAAGCTTGGTCTTAACTCTTCTGTGTGGTATTCATTCTCGTTTGGCTCTTGGAATCACATTCAGTTGTGGTTAGAAAAGCTCGCAAAATCCAACCACTTCATCTACTTCATTGCCCCCAACCGTCTCTCGTACCTCTATTGAAACAAAATGGTCTTTCCTTCATCGATTGGTTATTCCTCTTCATTCGTATCTCTTTTTCCATTTTTGGTCTCGGTTAGTTTACAAGATTGAATGGCTAATTTTCCTCTGGACCCTCGATTTGATTGTTTTCCAAGAATGTTGAGTCGGGTATATAAGTCGTGTATCTTGGAGGAAGTGAAAATAAGGGCTTCCACGTTTTTGCACCCTGTTTTAGTCTTGCAACTATTGAAATGAAATAATAATCTCTTTTTGTCCCACTGAATAAAGATTGAATCTATGTCCAATCTCTAATGGTGGTGAAACCAACCAAGATGTATGTCGTCCGACCCAACCTCAAACTCTTTCTTCTCGACCTGTTTGACCCTCTGGCTATTGTTATTTAGGTGGTATCTCGAGATCGAATTCCTCACAGGAACACATGAAAGAAAGATATGAACTGGGTAAGTAGAAATGGAAAAGAGATGTTTCCAATTCATTCAAATCTGAAGCTTTTTCTACATCCATATGATCTACTAAAGTTGATTGGTATTGCCCATATAATGAAAGCAGATCTTGGTCCATAGAGTACCAAGAAGGTAAGAACTCCAGCCTCTTGATTGTTTTGATTGTTATCGTTGTTAGCCATGTTTCTAGGACATCTATTAAGATTTTGCCTGGCTCTGCGACAGAAATTTCTCTCTAACTTATGGTCAATATGGAGTTCAGATTCTGTCCTTGTACTCATGTATTGTCTGTGGCTTGTCGCTTGGGCCTGCAGTTCTCCTGAAGTAAAGAGGGTGCCTACAATAAATCACAAAGTAATAAATCTTAGTCAGTTTCGAAGATCCCTGGCAACGGTGCCAAAAACTTGTTGTCGGCAAAAATGATTTATTTGCGTGCGTTAATTTATGTGTTATTTAGTGTGTGGAATGCACTAAGTTTCTCTGTGTCTTAAAACATTGGGCATGCACTGTGACAAGTTTTCTTGCTCACAAGCGAAGCATAACTTGCTTACGATTTTTTAAGGATGACCTAAGGTCGAATGCGGGGATCTATGTCCGATGCGATAATTGAATGTGGTTCATGTGACAATAACAAAAATAACGTGTGTGGAGTTGATCATGCACTAAATTGAAATCAAAACTACTGGTGCCTTCTTTTAACTAATTGTTCAAAGTGAGTAACAAAGCAAGTGTGAATTGATTAATGCTACAAGAAGGTTCGAGGGGGAGGACACCAACACATCATTAAACTCGATCAAGGAGAGCATCTAGGCTTATGTCCTTTCGCTGTACTCGCCTCTCGGTGCTCAACCGCAATTGTCATATTCCTATGACTCATGAATGGATGTACTAAGGAGCACAGGGTTTCTTCTATCTCTAGAATCACTTCTGACTTTGCTTAATGGTTTGGATAATTTCTTGCCTCTCGAGAAGTAGTGTAAAAATGTCAACATTCATGGTTAATAAACACTGAACATTTTCTGTGTTTATCCATTAAGCAAACGAGATGCTTCCCTTGAATCTTTCTCAACTTGCGATGGCTAACTCCCCCTTATCCCCAATTAAGTTTAGTTATTCATGCTTAAAGCATAAAAGACCAAATATAGATGGACCAATTTGAAAGAAAACATAGTATAAATAACTATTATTTGAATTGAAGATATAAAATGGAGGAAGTTCTAAATGAGTTCGAAGTACAAAAATAATTCTATTTTAATATTGAATGTAAACCTATTGATAGTAATCTCTTGATATCACAACGTTACAAAAAGTGCCGGTTGAAGTGAATGCTCAGGTAGAGAGGGCCTTCTTAGGCTGATTCTCTAGAGATAGTTTGATGAGACTCAGTTGAAAATGGATGTGGTAGTTGATACGTTATTTTATGAGGTGAAAATGTGGAATGAAATGCGGTGATGGAATTGCGTTGAGCAACAAGTTTTCTCAATGGAATCCAAGTATAAACCCCACTGAGTTTCTTGGTAAGTCCAGGGTCGAACTCAGGGACTTGAGAAAATAATATGTGGTGATAATTTTTCACGATGACTTTACGGTAACCGGTAACTCAAATAGTTGTTTGGTGTTATTGGTTGCGGTAATGAAATAAATAAATGTGGCGGATTTGGGAAAAGTTTGATTATGCGATAGATGCACTGAGTATGCGGATGAATGGGTTGAGAAGGTCTTTAACTAGCGTTACCTGGGAATGTGTCAGACTATGCGATCATGCTACACTTATGCAACAGCAAATCATTTTCTAATGCAAATGCGGTGCTCCTAAGTCTAGGACGCATGTGTTGAATGCAAAAGTGTCCATAAAGCTTATTCCTAACTCTCTACTCTTTTCCTATGCTATGGTGCATAATGCACACAAAGATAAGGTGACCGCACACAATCATATCCTATCTCTAGGATGCATGTGATGCTTTAATAGCAAACAGTGCTTATTCCTAAGCTCCTATCTCTTGATTATGCGTTCTAATCTGACTCTCCCGAACCTATATTCTAACCTGACTTTTCCAAGCCTAGATCCTGTCCTTAGACTACCCTTCTGAGTATCTCTAATGGACGAATGAAGCATACATAATACAAGATAATCGCATAGAATGAAGATCCCCAGTTATACTAGCTAAGTGCTTATCAACCTATTCAACAGATTTAGCTACTCATGCGTAATAAACAGAGAGTGAACAGATATAAAGAAGTAAAATCCATTTCTATAAATGAGTTTGAGTACAAAATAACAATGGAAAATAAGGATAGAGAGCCTGGTAGCAATCCCTTGCTTCCCAAGGCCTTTACACTGTCAACTCTATTCTGTTCAAAAGTTATTCCTGCTTCCGCAGGAGCTGGCCCTCTCTCTGATATTGAACCTTTCGGCACTCTCCCAAGTTCACCGGAATGATCTATCGACACAATCTTCTTCTCTCGCTTCCGCCTTAAAATAAAAGAAAATCTAAGAACAAGGCTAAACTATGAACAAAAACTTGCTGAACTAGTTGAACCCCTTTTCTGAAGGATGCCTTCGGTATTTATAGAGCTTTAGGGTGAAAGGCGGCTTCTCTCTTATGATTGCATAGATGGGATCGGTGCTTTAATTCTCTGACTGATGCGCCAAATATTTGTCATCGAAAAGCTGAGTGTACTTGTTATCGTTAGTGGCTTGTCAACTTAATTCGGATTCGACCATCATCAGCTTTCTGTCCCATTGTGATTAATTATGCCTTTCACCTAGATGCACCCACCAAGTTACGCCGGCTCTATGCGGCAATCCTTCTTAAGCAGATGTTTGGGAGCACAAATCACCGCAAAGCCTTGCGGTAATGCTGCGCTCGACCAGTGATTTCTTGTGATCGTGCTTTCCGCCTTGCGTCAACGCATAGTCTACATACAATACAAAAATTAACCATTTCTATGCGATGAACGCATGCGACCGCAATGTTATGAACTTAATGCTTTTTGGTCGCAATCTATCATATTTTATCGACGTAAACCTTCATTGTTTAATAACTTAGCACTATAATAACGTGCATTTCTGCCTGTTATCAGTAGTCCTCCCAAACTCTAGGTATTCAAGTCTTTTCCCTCTATTTTTTTTTCTGTTGTTCTCTCGCACTCTCTTTGCGCTTCTTTCGCTAGAAGTCCTATTTATAGAGGCTTGCGTTGATCTTCATAGGGATTTTTACCATGTCCAACCATTGTCGCCTGACACATTAGGTGAGGATATCATCATGATCATGGTCAAGGTTTGATAAATTGGCAGAAAATCCACTGTGCAGACTTTAGGGATCCCGAGGCAGACGATCACCGCTTTCCTTTGATTAATTAGCGCATGTTGCGTCCCTTGTGGTCATTTTGCAAAACAAACATCTTTGGCGCAATATCTCTCATGATATTTGGTTAGCGCAACCTTTCTTCATATTTAAACGCAAACATGTTGTATGGTATGATTTCTAAGCAAAATTGCTGCATAATTTTCTTCCTTTGCCTTCATTATTCTAAGTAAAAAACTGTAATAACTTGTATTTCTACAAGTTATTAGACTTGCACTATGAGCAAGTTGTGCAAAAAACTGCTTTTTTTTTTTTTGGTTTCGTAACAACTTGGGCGAAATGGGGTTCTACCGGGAAACCATGGATTTTTTAGTTTTCGCCATTGGTTATTGGTCAAGCCACTGGAATGGAATGAGATAAGAATATATGGAAATCTTTCCTCTCCACTTACTCGTAACAGGTTTTCCCTTTGGTGAAGATTTCTTCTGAATGACATAATTTTCCGATTTATTCCTTGATTTTCAAAGAAGTTTGACTTCTCCTCTCCTCATTCTCCTTTAGGATAGGATAGTCGTCGATCCTTATTTCACTAATGATCTAATGAGATCACCATTTTCTAGTCGTTCGCTCTAAAAGAAGGAAAAGTTCAAAGATGCCCTAATAGGGAAAGGAGTGAAGCAGCTCGACTGAGTTTACGAGGGAGAGGGTCGATGTATTGAGTAGAGGTCGACTGATAAGGAGAGGGTAAGGTACTTTATTTATATAGGCGAACGGGACAACAAAGAAATGGAATGACTACCTAAATTGGGGTTTTGTGCAAAGTGAACAACCGAGCAGGAGATATTTAACTCAAAATCTCATTTATTAGGCGAACGTGATCTACTCCTTCGAGAGCTAATATTTATTAACCGATTGGAACTAATAAACAATAAATGGAACGTCTGCCTACGATTATCTGTATTGCAAGAATAGTGCTACTAAGCTTTGAAAGGTACCGCCGTATTGATTTGCTAAAGTTGATCTAACAACCCTTTCCCTAGTGAATGCAATATATACTTGATTCTACTCTTCTATATGAGTAGAATTCACTTGAGTGATTCTTTCTTTTAGTTGATGGACCGAGAAGCTTCTCCCTTATTAGTGATAATAAGGTATTATAGAACAAATTTTAAGTACTAAAGATAGAAAGAAGTGATGTTATGCTAAGAAAGCTAGGTGTTTGAGGATTGAATGAACACCGGGATTGAATGAACACCGGGATTGAACTACCTCTTATAAGTGTATATACTCCTATGTAGCTATACCTTACCATTAGTTGTAGGAATAGGGTAACCGTACTTAACGTGGGAATAAAGCTCATCTCTTTTAGACTCTTCGACTTATGGAACTCACTGCCCAAAATCTTAGGCTGACAATGTGCCTTGAAGTACCCCAGACATAGAGATTCATCGTGGGACCCCTCAAACACTCGTTTAAGCACACTACAATGGCCTTATCGAACGATCCACCATCAGACACTTGCCTCAAGCTGAAGCAATATTGGATAATGTTCTGAGTGAATACTCGGTAAGTGCTTCACCCTCTGGAAATAACATGTGCCACTGTGAGTTTGCTAGAACTTTATCTAGTCGTTCTTGGACATTAGCAAGACCCTTTCTCTTGTTGCTCCGAGTGAATAAAGGACATTGGAATCCCAGGTCCATAAGGGCCACAAGCATTTATCATATTGTTGAACATGCTACATCTGTTTAGTGAAAGAGCCGAACCACCAAACTTCTCAACAGCTGAAGGTATATCATTGAAAACCCTAACCACGACCCTACAATGAAAGGAACGGGATGGTTTAACATGGGATCAGCTCTACCCTTATGGTCCAGCCTTCCAGTTCAGCAAGTCTGCCCGACTCATAACTTCTATACAACTCAATGTGTGCCTGCATCGTTCGCCTATTTAGACGAGAGGAAGTATAGTAGTGTAGCGGCGAAGGAGAACATAATTTGATACCCCAGGGCCTTTTCTCATCTCATTTTATATAAAGCACATTTCTTTCATTTCTCATACTTTTCTTTGTGTGCCCCTTTGAGCGATACCCCTTGACTTGGAAGTTGAATGAGAGGATCAGGTTTTTACAAAGTCTATGGAGATGGAGAACATGCTCAATCCTTCTATTCACATTAACCGATAGGGTTTTTGGTTACTTACTGAAGGAACCCTAACGATAGGATCCTTGAGCACAAGTTGGATCGTCCCAAAATTCCCAATTTTACAGAAAAGTAGAAAATTTATGCATTTACAGAGAATATACAATAGCATGCTTAAATAAGAGGAGAAGAAAAGGTCCAGAAGGACAAGATCTCAAAACTTCATGTTAAAAACCCTTTTGTGTACAAATCACGTATAACAACTAAAATGGCCAATTGGGACACCATCAATTGGAGACCTCAGTATTCTCTGGTGAGAATCCAGGAGGTGTGGGCTCTGGTGATTTTGGTGAGGGAAGGGAGAAGATTTTTTTTTTTTAGAAGTGAGGAGTAGGGAGTAGGAAACTTTCTGATCATTTGAAACTCACAGAGAACTATTCTCTTATATTTCTCAGGAAAAACAACTGATTGGATGAATGAGAGCACTTCCCCACTCTCACATCTGAAAGAGAAAAGGTAGAAGGAATTACAACTCCCTACCAAAATAATTTTTTTTATTAATAAAATATTTAATAGTTATTATATAATAACTAACTTATCATATAATAAACATTAAACTATATGTTATATCAAATATACCATATAACCTATAGTTTCAATATTAATATACAATTTAACCTATAGTTTCTTTTTTCTCTCAAATGAAAATTAATATAAGTCACATTTATATTAAATTTAATAATATGAATCCAATTCACATAATTAATATTTGAATCATATTCAAATATTTATTTCCTCTATTATAATGTATCAAATACATTATAACAATTATATCATATATAATTAATTTAACTTAATTATATCATATATAATTAATCCCCTCAATTAATTTGAACAATTCAAATTAATTCAAAAACTGAATCCCATTTAGTCCTTTTGAGCTACCGAGGGGGCCTCATGGACCTGTAGCGTGAAGCTTCAACGGTACGTGAATAATTAATCAAACTCTTTAATTAAATTATTCACCATTCGTTACCTGTCGGGCACTCCACTAAAAACCAACAGCTGCACTTTTCGCACTACAAATATATTTCTGTGTCCATTAGATATAATCAATCAATAATATGATGATCCTCCACAAATTGCTCGTAAGTATAGTTGGACCAAAATTATCGTTTTGCCCCTGTAGTTACATCTAACTTCTTAAGTACCATTGATCCCTCTAATGAACAATAGATCATCGTCCAACCATGACTACACACCTCTCGGGCTAGGAGAGGGTGTGACTCCACATTGTTCAAGCCCTAGAATCAGCCCTTAATGGAGCAATTTATCTACTTCCCCCGACCTCGGGGAAGGAGTAAATTCCATCTTGTGTATTTGTGTTCCCAATTCCTCAATCAGACGAATCCTCACATGGTAGGCTTATTAAGTCAGTGATCTGGCCACTCTCACCTATACAAATCAAATGATCGCCCTCATAGGTAGAAGTTCGCAACTCACTTAGGATTCAGGTCATGTTATCTATGGTCATCTTGGTGAAATGTAAGTCTCTATTACGAACAACGTTATATAATGACTAACCATTTTGGGGTCTAGTCTAAAGGAACTCATTTTACAGAGAACCTATGAGTAGAAGCAGATCGTCCAAATCCCATTTCGATTGTATACATTTACATTAAATAGAACAGATTATGAATAAAACTAAATTACAACATGCTTTCTAATAAGAAACAAAGTTTAGAGATTATACATTTGAAGGACTTTTCTTCAAGTAAATCCCTCGAACTAACTCGTTCACGAATGCGCCGAACAAGCACGAACTCTCCTCGAACAAGTAGTAACCAAACTCGAACCAAAACGTAGAGGACACTACCACTTAGTTACCTTGGTATTCTCGGTGTGAAAATCCAGGAATGATGGGCTCTGGCTATTTTGGTTAGGAGGGTGTTTTGGAGTTGGAGAAGGAAGACGATCGAGAAAAACAACAATCTATCTCATAGAAAGTTCTTTCAATCGTTTAAAGAAGTAGGTCTATCGCATAGGCTCTGATTTCATCGTGTAGAAGACTTCACAAGTCGTGTAACTCTCTTTTTTGAATAATAAAATCATATTTTATTTATCCCATTTTGCCATAAAACCACTTAACTTCCCACTAAGGGTGGTTATAGAGAAAAAGGGAATTAATTATCAAATAATTAATAATATAAATAAATATGATAACCAACTTATCATATTATATTTATAACCTATAGTTTTAATACTACATCATATACAATATATAAACCATAGTTCTTTTCCTATATTTTATGGCATTTAATATAAATCATATTTATATTAAATTTAACAATTATAAATCTTATTCATAGAAAATATATTTGAATCATATTCAAATATTTGTTCCTCCAATCAAACTATAATGTATCATATACATTATGTCAATTATATCATATATAATTTAATTAATTTAATTATATCATATATAATTAAATTTTCTCTTATTAATTTGAATATTTCAAATTACTCAAAAACTGATTCTCAACTAAATCCTTTGAGCTACCAAGGGAACCTTATGGACCTGTAGCTTGGAGCTCCAATGGTAGGTGAATAAACAATTAAACTCTTTAATTACTTTATCCACCATTCGTTAACTGTCGGGCACTCCACTAAAGACCGACAACTGCACTCTTCGCAATACAGATATATTTATATGTCCATTGGATATAACCCATAATCCATCAATAGTACAATGACCCTTCACAGATTGCTCATAAGTACAACTGGGCCACATTGCCGTTTTGCCCCTGTAGTTACATCTAACTCCTTAAGTACCACTTATCCCTCTAATGAACAATAGATCATAGTCCCACTATGACTAAACCCCTCTCGGGCTAGGAGAGGGTATGGTGTCACATTATTCAAGACTCGGAATTGATCTACAAGATCCCACACTGAATTGAAGTACATAGACTCCATTTTGAGATCCATGGCTTTGATCCATTCATCTCTGTCAACATCCTCCATTGCCTTCTTGTAAGACAATGGATCCTCAATCTCGCCATCAGCTACCATCGCTAGGATTTCAGTTCAACCCATATAGGGAATAGGTGGATTCATAACCCTCTCACTACGTTGAGGTTCTCTCAACACTTGAGGTGGATTTGACCTACTAGATGAACCTACTTCAACAAATCTTGTTGAAGATTCATTAGTTTCTTTGGAAAGCTCATCCAACACGATTTTGCTTCTAGGTCTGTGCTCCCTTATATGATCCTCCTCAAGAAAAATAGCATTTGTCGATACAAACACTTTGTATTCTTTAGGATCATAGAAATAACCTTCTCTCATTCCCTTGGGGTAGCCTACAAATAGGCATAACCTCAAACGTGGTTCCAGTTTCTTAGGATTACCCTCAAGCATATGTGTTGGGCAACCCCAGATCCTGAAATGACGTAAATTAGCTTTACGACCATTCCATAACTCCAAAGGTGTTCTGGAAACACTCTGGAGGGAAAATAATTCAGGATATACGATGCAGTCTCCACTGCATAACCCTAAAACGAGTCAAGTAAGAAAGCATAACTCATCATACACCGAACCATGTCCAATAGGGTTCAATTTCTCCTCTATGATACACCATTCTGTTGAGGTGTACCAAGTGCTGAGAGTTGGGAATCTATTCCATGTTCTATCATATAGTTCTGGAAATCAGAATCCAAAAACTCTCTACCTCGATCAGACCAAATTGTTTGAATCGTTCTATTTAATGCATTTTCAACTTCAGGCTTGAGCTTTTTGAACTTTTGAAAGGACTCAGACTTATGTTGCATTAAATAAACATACTCATACCTTGAATAATCATCAGTTCGCCTATCGGTGAAATAGCAATAGCAGCAGAATCTGTCCTCTTCGCCACTTACATCTTCTTTTTGTTTCAGTTATGTCTGTTGGTATACTGCGAAATGGCGAAAAAAAAGCATTCAAGACATATCCTAAGAGTTGGTTGATCTTTCCCTCCATTTTTGATCTCTCCAAAATGGTGTGTGGTGAATAAGTATGCTTCAAACATAAGCTCCATTCTTTACTTATGTTCGTTGTGTCAAGTATCATCTATGGACTTTGATCGCTTCACTCAAGTCAAGATGAACTATTAAAGTAAACAACCATTTTGCTTTACAGCCACGCTTGTTCGCCTATCGACTCACCTCTAAAGCCCTGCCATACTTCCATTATGGTCGAAGCCCACCTTATACAAGGACTTATTAGGTTTCTGTTCGCGACTATTGAACACCTATAAGCTCTTTCATGTCAAGGTTAAAGACCTGATGAGCATTAGGCCTCTCTCTCTGGTTGCAATAGTAAAGTAAACCCTGTTTATTTCACTGATAGACGAAGGGTAGAAGTCAAAGTTGTGTATTTCATATTAGTGTTAATAATAGGCCATTTTCAATGATTTTCTCGGTATTGTTCCAAAACCAATCTACTCTCCTACATGAAGAATAACTGTAAAAAAAAAAAAAAGGTAGTAGTCAATGTGATGAATGGCCCGTGTGTGAGTCAATAGGCGAATAAGATGCCGATAGGCTCACATGACGAAGGAGTAAGTAAGGCGAAGAGGACAAAGTCAAGTAGTTCGTTCTGCTATATCAAAAGGAGGGGCTTTAGATGTGACTTAAATTTCTCCGCTTCTAAAGAAAGGGTGCTTTCATTCAAGAAGAGATCCATATCTCTACATCGAAGGGACAACACGAAGGTTACAAGGAGAAAGCCTTGCTATGAGCTCATATATGGATATCCATCCTTAGTCAAAATCTTACCTTAATATTGTGGATAATGTTGATTCCTCCTTACCTCCCATTCTCTGTGTAAAATTAAGTAAGTGTCTCAATAGCGAGAAAATCATAGCCCTGGCACTGAAACAAGAGAGGAACCTTCTCCAAGACAACGAGAGAGGAATCAATCGACCACTTTCAACTTAAATGCTACTTTTTTCTTATTATTGATAGAGTTATCTTCCCCGCCCCTAAGAAATATGAATGGAAAGAAGGATTTCGAAGAAAGGATTTTGGAGAAAAGAACGGCTGACACATTGACTCGAGACTATAAGAATTAGAGGAGTTTTTTCTCAATCTAGTGCCAAGCGATCCGGACCCAAACCAAATACTCCATAATCAATAAACAGCATAAATGTGAAGCATGTTATGCCGCTGCTTAAGGAGTCTTCCTAAACGATTCTGAATCTCAAGTATAGAGAGGTTGTTTCATATAGTTTGAAAAGTGCTTCAGTGACTGGCGATGTTGAAAGTCGTGTATGGCTTTCTAAAGAAGACGAACAATAACTAACGGTGAACAAACAAAAATGCAACTCTCATTTCATCATTTCTAGTTCAAATATCCCTTATTGCCTAGTTCAACCACAAACCATCAAAGGTAGTTGGCGAAGATGCGCAACGGCGAATAGTCCTGGGCCCGAAGTAGGTGCTTTGTTTGTGAGCCGAAAATTTGAAGATTAGTGATCCTACCAATTTTGATGTTGGAGTGCTTAAAGTGTAACCTGTGTTGTTGAAAGTTTTTTTTTGAAGAAAGAATTATGGTATGGGTAATTATAAGGGGCAAGAATCATGAAATGCTCTTTTTTTAGAAAAGAGTTCAGGTGGATGACAAGTCCGCCCCTATATATTCGATTTTCTCTTTAGAAAAGACACACACATTTCTAAATTCTTCACTCATGTCAATTTCTTGGGGAGAGTCTCCTAACTATATTTGAAAATGGATTGGTTATCCATAAAGATAAAGAAAGCTTTCTTGCAGTTCCACTTCTTGCTCAAAAAATGAAGGAAGACTTGTTGGAAATTGAGGGTTGGTCCAACCAAGAAAGGCATGGGAGTCTTTGGGCATTGCTGAGGATAAAAGAAGACTGAAATGGCCTAGCCTGCATACATACATACATACATATATACACACACACACACACATAAATAGCATTATATTAGTTGTTACTTGTTTTGTTCTAGTGATTTTCTATCTTTTCCATCCCACTCTATATTTACGATATTTATTTCATTTTTTAATTATAACTCTTTTTTCCATAAAAATTTCATTTCACTTGATTATTTAGACACATTAACTAGGTATGCCATTGATAGCCTCCTTGAGAAAAACAGCAGCAGATGAGTCTTAGGACAATCAGTTCCATCGTATTTGTCTATGTCAGGCATTGTCGTACTTTTCTGGAGATTTTTCCTCTGAAAAAATGGTCAATTCCTGAATGTTGAGCCCATGGTCTCTAAACATTTCCTGTTAAATTGGCTAGCAGCTCTCCTTGTTTTTTCTGCAACTCTTCCTATAAGTTGGCTAGCAGCTCTCCTTGTTTTTTCAACCATTTTTCCATTTCAGTTCTGGCTTTAGGGGAAGGAAGGGCTGGTTGTGGCCTATTAAATTAAAAAGGTTGTTCTGAAGACGTAAAACATATATTAGATATTCTCGAATTGGAAAAGAATTTTGCATAAATTTGAAATCCATTGGATTTTTTTATATATATATAGAAAAGCTTTATTAAAAAAAATGGAATCAGTATACTCAAAATAAATAAATAAATAAATAAGCATTAAATAAATGTGTATCTAGGGGTAATTCACTTTAAAGCAACTACTCCCGTGGTCTTACAAACTCTACCGATAGTATGGATGAATATGTTACTTCATAGAAATGTGTAAAAGGTGCTAGCCGCATTTAAAAGTCGAGTACTCTATCATTGAGTTAGCAACCCTAAAAATATCAACAAAAAAAACTCTGTGTAGATACAATCGGAATCAAAATAACAAAATAAATGAAATTACACGATGTAATCAAAATATTCCAATAAAAAAAAAAAAAAAAAAAAAAACTTGTTATATCACATAAAAGCAATTTTTTGTATCACATATAATACAATGAGACCATCACGAATCAACATATTGCTTATGTAGCTTATCCCTTAGACCTTTTTTTTTTAAGAAAGTTAGGTTACTAACATGTTTACTGACAATCATGGTATCCAGGATGAAAGAGATAAATTGAACAAGTATGGTCGCCCTCTATCAGGATGTACTATTAAACCAAAGTTGGGATTATTCGCTAAGAATGTCTACGTGGTGGACTTGATTTTACCAAAGATGAAATTAACATAATTTTTTTTTTAAAAGGTCCCTCAATTCAATTATTCGAATATAAAAAAAAATAGCATGCCGCCACTGCCACTCGGACTTGAACCAAGATGCTCTAGCATTGCTTTCTAAGAGAAGAGTGTCTACCGATTTCACCATAGCGACTTTCTCGAAATCATAATAACCTATTATTATTCAATCATCGAGATTGAAAAAATAGAATCAAATTTTAATTCAATATAATATTTTTTACAAAATATTTATCGAGGATAAAAAAAAAACTCTTTATCTTTCAATTTTAAATTTAATTCAAGAGAAAAAAATAGAGGATTTGAGCGTTTCCAATAAAAATCTTATATCATTTCATTTATTTCAATAAGAAGACAAACCTCAGAGTTTTAAGGGATATAAATTGGTACTTTTCTGTTTTTGGGTTAAACATTTGCATGGTAAAAAAATTATTTATTGCCTATATGAGACGGTAATGAATGTCTTACCCACCATGTACGCTCAAATTTAAAATTTCAAATAAATATTTTATTTTAAAAAGTTGAGGGATGAGATTGGGGTATATCCTCACCCTAATCCAAAATTGCAAAAAAGTAAATAAGAAAAGAAAACACTTAGCATCCAAAAATTCTCCGTTTCCAGCTCCAACTAAATTAGAAGAAAAAATTTCAATTTATTCGGTTCAAGTGGAAAGACTGATGCTAGGAAATTGCAAATGGAAGTATAGCTCAACGTGATTCTTTAAGCTGGTTTTTATAGCTGAGGAGGAAGGAAGGAAAAAAAAATGGAATTCACGGTAAGCAAGGAAACACATCAATTTCTACAATATATTACAAAGGCTTCCAATAACTCTTCCTACCAAAAGAAAAAACATATCAAACAATTTAACACTTTTTCCCAAAACTCTATTACAGAAGAGAATAAATTAAATTGGCTAGTCACTTTCACAGTGTAGATGAGAAAGTATTCCCGTCATATTGTGCAGTGAAGGTTGCAGTTGTAACAGTTGTGGCTTCAGATGACATTGTTGAATTTCCAAGGATGTTTGATCCAGAGGACAGACTATCAGAAGACACCCCCTCTCTGTTCCCTTTCTTTTCCTCTGGATTCTTTACTTTTAGATCCATGAAGTCCGAAATCAGCCCCGGTTTCGTTATCTTTCTGTCTTCGATACTCATCTCACCCGTTAACATCTTTACCACAGTCGACATGGATGGACGGAGTTTTGGACTGTCTTGCGTGCAAAGTAGACCAATCTTTAGATATTTACAAGCCTCCTCTGCATCAAAGTTGCCGTTTAAGGACATATCAATTAGCAGAACGAGCTCTCCTCGCTCATAAAGATTCCATGTCTGCAATACCCAAACATAGATTCAACACATTAGTACATTGCAGACAGTGAAATGTAATCTCACGCTTTCCATAACAAACGATCGGTGATCAAAAGATTTGCTCAAGTGAGTTCTAAGATCTAAATTGAAATAAAATTGGCAGCTGAATCAACGCAGGCAGAATTGAATTTAAAGGGCAAGGATAATGAATGGAAGTTTCACTAGATATATTAGCCTCCTCCTTCACTTCTTTACAATTTTCAAGTCTGTGTTCATTTTGGCGAACCATCCTTTTCTAACTTAAAATCATGAAGTAAGAGCCCAGTTTCATCTAACATAAACATAATTCACTACTTGCGGGTAGAATATGAGAAGATTATGATGAAAAAAAGGGATTAGAGAAACCGGTGCGTACCCTTTCAAGAAGATATTGTTCTCCGATTGGTAATTGTGTATTTGTGTTGCATCTCCCGCTGACTATTTCCACAAGTAGGACTCCAAAACTATAAATATCTGATTTTCTTGTCACCTGCCCTCTTATCGCATATTCCGGAGCTAGGTAACCACTAAACAAACACAAGCGTAGACAAAAATTAAAAAGTGAATTTCATCAACAAAGATAGACAAACAAAAATTAAAAAGTGAATTTCATCATAGCGAAATGAGAGAGACCAAAAAGATAAAAGATTGTTCTTGAGTAGGAAACTAAATTTTGGTTGTTGTGTTCTATGTTTGTAGAATCATAACAAATTTAGGCCCGTTTAGTAACCATTTGGTTTTTAGTTTTTGAAAACTAAGCCTATAAACACTCATTCCATCTCTAAATTTCTTGCTTTGTTATCTACTTTCTATCAATGTTTTCAAAAACCATGTCAAGTTTTGAAAACTAAAAAAAGTAGTTTTTAAAAACTGGTTTTTTATTTTGAAATTCGATTAAGACTTCAACTCTTTTACTAGATAAAAATGAAAACCATGACAAGAAATTTAGAGAAAATAGACTTAATTTTCAAAAACAAAAAAATAAAAAAACTAAAGAGTTGCCAACGGGGCCCTGTACAGTCATAACAAATGCAACATATCACTAAATGCTACAAAGTCGGATAACACTTTTTTGAACAAGGTTGGCAAAAACATACAATTTTAATAAAATATGCAGCTGCACGAAAAAGAATCAATTAAAGAAACTTTGCCTATACTGTGATATTTGTGTCAGAACCACAATTCCACACACAAACTACCATAAACGCCAGTCTTTCTTCAAACATCCAAACATATCTTTTATTTCTGAACAATACACGGGAAATTGTATGCACAATCAAGAAATTCGATCAGAAATAGAGTTGCTTACATTGTTCCTGCCACTCGTGTACTGACGTGAGTCATGCTGGCTGGAATAAGCTTTGCGAGACCAAAATCTGAAATTTTAGGAGAGAGGTTGCAATCAAGAAGAATGTTGCTCGCTTTGATATCTCTATGAATGATATGTGGCTGTACATCCTCGTGAAGGAAGGCAAGCCCACGTGCAATTCCAATGCAAATCCTAGACCTTGTTTGCCAATTAAACTGGATGCTACTGTAACCTCGCCCTGAAAAAGAAACAATATTTTGAGCCTTGAACTGCAATTTAACAGAACAAACAAAAGCATGACCTTCATTCAACATGCCTGCCTACCCTCATAATGTAAATGAAAGCAGGTAATCCTAAAAAGAGGGGCGCTCAAGAATACAACTCTGGCATATAAATTTGAGGATAGGATTCAGTTCGTACCAAGAAGAGTTTGGGCAAGGCTATTATTCTCAAGGTAATTGTAGACCAGAATTCTATGATTATCATCCACACAGCAGCCATAAAGCTGAACCAGATTTTCATGTTCTATCACAGAGATGACATTAATTTCTGTCAAGAATTCCCTCAATCCTTGTCTTGACTCAGCCGAAAGAACTTTTATGGCAGCAATCTTTCCATCTTTTAGCTTTCCCTGATCATAGATAGTAGTTCTCAAGGTTATACTCATGATGAATATAGGGAATAACGCAACTTAGAAACGCTTTAGATATAAAGCACAACAATTACAGTTCATGTTAACGGAGATATTGAGCTACCTTGTACACAGAACCAAAACCACCTTCCCCTATTTTATTCGCCAAGCTGAAATCTTCGGTTGCGACTTTTAGCTCTTTATATGTGTAAAATTTAACATTTTGCATGCTCGAAAATTCTATACCATAGAAGAAGAATAAGAATGTTAAAATTTCCTTGCAGAAAAGACTGCACAGTGTTGCACAGTCATTTTACATATTTTAATTTTTAATGACAAGAAACTCTTCAAATATGTCCATTAAAAGATGAGGTTATGCATGCCCGGTAATTAATTTACCTTCTTCATCGACCAAACTTCTTGTTGGGGGTTTTACCCTCTTACTGAACAAAAAAGGGAAGCAAGTCATATCTATATGATAAAGCAGCAGCTGTTTTTCGCTCCTTCAGGGAGTGTTATGATCAAACCGACTTTAATTACGGAAACCTGTCATTGGAACAAATCAGTTTATAATTAGCTATAGGAATAGGACATAATAAATGTAAAAGAATCTCAGATGTTAATTTTTAGTAAGAAGACTATCTATGCAGAGACCGTACATGGAGGCAACTCTAGTACAATTATAGTCCAACTAAAATATGATTTGCCTAATGATTTTCTAAGTTCATATAATCTCAAGATGGAAAATGTGTAGTTCTCCAACTTATAAATACAAGTTTATTTGATGGAAAAAAACACAAAAAAAAAAGAAAAAGAAAAAGAAAAGAACATGTCAAACAAGAAATAATCAACAATGCAGCAGATTTGCATCGTGACAAGATCCATACTCCATAGAACTCAGTCCTCCCTTCCCCCAGAGAATGTGCATATGAACAATTCATTATTGATTAACATTTGCAAAGATTATTTGATCAGATATAACAAACAAACATATGTTCCCTGGCACTGCCCAACAAAAAGCAAACCACATCCCCTCTTATCATTCATCAGCAGCATCCTTTCAAGTGGAATTGGCTAGATGATATCCTAGATCTATGGGGTTCAGTGGAACTTTTAGGACTACTTGCTAACCAAAAAATATGGAATTCTAACGTTGAACCCAAATGGAAAGTAGAGAATTGGAGATTCCTCCATGAAACAAAAACTTGAGATAGTTCCCTCAGAAGTGATAAGATATGTTTATCGTAATGGTATGAAGTAAAGCTCGATAGGCTTCAAGAAGCAGCCATGAAAGATCATGGTGAGCAAAGCATCATCCAGTCAAGTACGCCTCGAGAAACAATTTATCTTCTGGGTTTCCTGACCCCAGAATTCACTTCCAAACTCAAAAGGAAACGCAACAAACCCAACATAAAAGATTGATCAAGACACCAGATCCTTTAAAAATTAGCAAATAAACGGCTTAGACTGCTAATCCAATTCCCGAAGTTCGTTTCAAACTCCAAAAACAACAAAAGAAAATGAAGATGGAAAGAGAGAGACTTTGCAAAGTGATAAATCAACAATCAAAGCAGAGCACAGAACACGATCATAACTAGAATTTGAACCCAAAACAACAGAAATCAAAAGATACCCAGAATCCAAACTGACCTTAGAAGGTGAGCTGAGAATTCGTAGCTATGCAACTTTGAAAAAAGAAAAAAGAAAAAAGAAAAAAGTTGATCGCGGAGAGGGATGAAAGGGAGAGACGGGAGTTGGGGGTTCTGTTGAAATTTCTATATAGCAACTTAATCTTGGCAAGTGGCTTCTTCTATTCAGCTACGCGTACACCCCTTTTGAAAATTCAAACCAACAGTCGCCATTGTTTGCTGCTTT
Source organism: Benincasa hispida (assembly GCF_027475165.1). Classification (NCBI taxonomy): domain Eukaryota; kingdom Viridiplantae; phylum Streptophyta; class Magnoliopsida; order Cucurbitales; family Cucurbitaceae; genus Benincasa; species Benincasa hispida. The sequence goes on along the minus strand of NC_143478.1, from coordinate 82,731,407 downwards.
AATCTTGACCCTTAAACCAAGTAGTTGCCTTAATTTTTTGTACCAACAGATCGGTGACGTTGGTTCTTTTCATGTTCATCCGTGGGGAGATTGAACAAATTAGTATTTTTTGCAGTGTGAAATGATGAGAGTCTAGTCTTGTGCACACCCGTTGAAAATGGAAAAATCGCAAAAGAAAGGTTTTTTCACCTTTCCTTTTTTGGTTTGGTTCATTAGATTATATTTATGTCAAACAAATATAATCAAGTTTTTCAATGCTTCATTAATTAATTGCATACCAATCAATTTGTATTTTGTTTCCATACTTAATCCCATTAGTTTTAATCATGGAAAATATTCTAATAATTAACATTTAAACAATTCACGGGATAAGAAGAAGCATGTGAAAATTTGATACCTATTAATACTAACTAATCTTCTCTGATTACTTGTTCTTCTATTGATTTTTTCTCTTAATATTGTTAAGAAATTTTATCTCATATATTCAATAAATTATAAACCACGTTCGTATCATGAAATTGACAAAGATTTAGAAGAAGAAGAAAAAAAAGATGATATTAATTTTGGAAAATTACATAAATAAATTTTGGCAAATGTATTTATAGATTTACTTGAGCATCGATCAAATTTATTTTATTTAAATTAATAAATTTATGAATATTTTACACTCTTCTAGCATTATTTATGCATGCTCATTCTTCACGTCCATTAAATTCTTAAAGTGTCTCTACAAAAGTGAAGATAATTACTATTGTTTTATGTTGATATCAAAATTTGGACAAATTAAAACATATTTGACCTTCACGTGACAGCAACAGTAGATTTGAGTTAGAGAGTGATTTGCCAATGTGGTGCTTCCTACGTGCTCTGGTGCTTTTTAAGTTAGAGAGCAAATAAGTGCAACAAGTTAAGAGTTCGTGAGTTGAGAATGAATTTTCTTTCCGTATAGCTATAATGATGTATTTATAAAAGTGTTGACTTAAGTTGTTTCGATAGGGTTTCAAATTTGCTTTAGGATAATTTTTCATCTCATCAGGACGAGGGGATGTGCCCTGTTTTCCATTTGGACAAGGTCGGCATTGCTCGAGCATCTTCCCCTATGCCTATTTTGGTCCTAGAGTGATGTTTTAGGCTAGGGCAACACGAGACATGCCTCATTGGTCATTTTGCTAAGTTGAGGGCAATCACATTGATTTGGGTTTTTACTCGAGCTAATTTCCTCTCGGCGCAAAAAAGTACTATTTTAGCTTGAACTTTGTTGTTTTCATAGTCTCGTTGTTTTTGTCCTTATTTTATATCGATTGTATCATTCGGTCCAAAATGTATAACATTTTTTTTATCATAACTCGTGTGCAAAAAAAAATTATAACATTTATTTAAGTTTTTTCTAGTTGGATAAGATTGAAAGTTTACAGTACAAATAAATTAGATCCAACAGGTTTATATCACATTTGAACTTTTTCCCCTTTTATAAGATGTTATTTTAAGTTGGTGGGGAGATTGACAGAATGAAAAGAAAACAACACAGCTATATGTATATTGTCGTTTTCGTTAGGATAAAATTGTTGCAAATATCAAAACAAACACTCTGTTTATGACACTATAAAATTCTTCTGAACAAATTCTTCTTAAAGAAATTCTGGTCAACAGATCTCTCTCTCTCTTTTTCTTGTTTTTCTTATCCATTATTTTACTTTATGCAATTTTTGTAACCGATGCAAATTTGGGAGAAATTGTCTCAAATAGCATTTAAATTAAAAAAATATGGTATATTATAATCCTTATATTTAGGTTTTCATTTCTTGTATTTTCTAGATTAATATTTATCTGGAGTGTATTGTTCGTGGTTGATTTATTGATGCCTATTTATTCATTTTTGTACATCTTGATTATTATTATTATTATTCAATAAAATATACACAAAATAACAAAATGTTTCATCTTTCACAACTACCACCCTAGAGAACTTGTTTGAATAGTTTTTCTCCATCTTTCATGACCAAGAACAACCTCAAGATTCGAATAAAACTTTCTTTTTTTTATCGTACTTCCAAACTATCATTTGTTTTCTAAATTTTCTAAGTGGAATATCGATCATGAAGAGGATCGATATAATATGTAATCTTTTCAAAATCTTATGTAATTTCTTGGTTATATATTATAGCTCACTCAACGCTTGGAGCATGTGTTTAAAACAATAAAGAAGTCATACATTATACCTCATTCAATATTTGGGGCATGTGTTAAAATAATGAAGAATAAGAGTTATTTGTTGGCACACAAATAGTTTGTACTAACTATCAACTAAATGTATGAAGTTTGGATCTCTCACTCTATATTAAATTAAGAAATAATAAAAAGAACAAAAACAAAATCGGTTTGATGATTTTAAAGAATATATCAATCTATTATTTCTTTTATCTCTATTTACTTTGGAGCTTAATAATTTCAAAATAGGTAATACTTGGGTGTATCTCGAGTAGCATCTTGATGTATCTCATTCTTATCATTCACATAAAAAAAATTAAAGTATTTTAAAAAATAAACAAGAAAAATTTGCCACATATCATATTATGATGGGATGCACAAAGATAAGTGTTACTCGAAATGCAATTAAGTATTCATATTCATTAGAGTTATTGTTAATTTTTCTTTTGAATAAATTCTCTATTAATCTCCTTCTATAGATTTTAGGAACATATATATATTATCATGTCTCTCTTCAATGAAAGTTATTACTACGATGTGATGAAATTCAATAAAATTAATGAAAATTTTTCCAGATATAAAAAATATCAAACTATTTATAAAAATAGCAAAAAGAGAAAAAAAACATTAATAAACACTGACTTCTATTAGCATCTATCCTATAGTATTAATGATAGACTTCTATCCGTTTCGATTACTGATAGACTTTATTAAATTTTTTTATTTTGTATAAATAATATAATTTTGTTTTTGTTTTTAAAAATTTCTCTAAAATTAACTTCACAACAACAATAAAAGTTGGGTTTAACTTTTAAGATATATTGAAAGTACGAGAATCAATTTTGTTCATTTAAAAATACAATAACTAACTTGAAATGAGATTTAACGTACATAGACTTAAAAGAATAATGCTTTTTCATGTCAAGTAGTACGGAAAATAAGTGATTATAATTTACATCGTGAGTATTGAAAATATTGATGATAAAAAAAGGAAGAAGCTACTGTGACATCATCCAAACAAACAAATAATGGTAAAAATCTTTTAAACTTAAAATGCATTTGGATTAACTTTTAAATATTTAATTTTGAAATTAAATCGAGAATTATTCAAAATAATTTTTGAAATTTATTTTCATTAAATTTTATCAAAAAGTTAAATAAAAATATTTTTTAAAAAAATATATTTTTTCTCTAATAAATTCAAACAAGCCTTTAATCAATTTTTCACGATAAAATTTTAGTAAACATACTAATAACTTAAAAAGAAAACAGAAACTACCCATCGAAATCGGATCTTGAAAATCTAAATCATGAATTTCAGTGGTAAAAAATTACAGTGAAATAAAGCCTACTATATATAATTCTTGAATTTGCAAAGCGTTTAACACGTGTGAAGCTAATGATTGTCCACGTAGTCTATAATTCGACTTGACTTTCAAAACAAATCGCTGTCGGTAGAAGAAACTAGAACGGCAGTATTGAAAACCGTAATAGTTAATACCGTTGAATTTCCTGTAAAGGCTCGAGAGCTAATTCGTGGATAGGATATTGTTAAAAAAAATTTAATTAATCGAGATTTTTTTTTTAATAAATCAAATGATTTTAAATGAAAATTTAATTAAAACATTTATAAATATAATAAATACCACATTATATCGACACCGAGGTTATATTTATAAATATTTTGATTCATGTTACTATATTTGAAAATATCTTTATAATAAGAGTTTAATCTAATATGATAAACCTCTCTTTAATAATTTTTATCAGACTATTTAGAAATATTTTATTAAATAGATTATTTATGAGGTTTTATCCAACGTAGGAATTAAAAATTTTCTTTTTAAATATCTTTTGATTTTGCCTTTAATCTTGGGTTGTTTTCGAATAATAATAAAGAAAAATAGTCAACCTATTTATAAATAAAGCAAAATGTCATTATTATTAGTGATAGACTGCAAGCAAGATTTATCCAACAGCGGAATTAAATCTTGAGCTTGGGCTGTTTTCAAATATCTTTTGATTTCACCTTTGATCTAGGGTTGTTTTCAAAATAAAAAAATGAACAAACTTATTTATAAATATAGTTAAATGTCATTGTCTATAAATGATATACTGCAATAAACATTTATTAGTATAAGTGATCGATGTCTATAGAAAATGATATTTTACTATACTTGAAAATATTTTCGACAATTTTACCATTTAAAATAATTACCCTAATAATAATTAATAGCTAGGAACCTAGACTTGTGATTAGACATGATGGTGGTGGAGAAATATATCCTTTATATTAATTGAACTAAGATGAGAGACCAAATTTCTGATTTTGAATGAAAGGGTGTACGTAAATTTTTACTGAGATAAAACTTAGTTTGATGTTTACATTTATAAGTAATTTTGAACATGACCAAGATAAAGATATGGATAATAAATAGGAAAATTAACCAGTTTTAAAAAATGGTTTATGGGATTTGTTTTTCACTATTTCTAAAAGAAAAAGAAAGGAAGAAGAAGGGTAGAAATGGTGATATATATATATATATATATATATCATAGTCTTTTTTATCCATAAATTTTGGGTTTAGTTTCCATTTAGTCACTAGTTTCAAAATGTTACACACATAATCCTTATATTTTGAGTTTGGTTTTAATTTAGTCATTAAATTTCAAAATACTATAATTTTAACTTTGACATTAAATGTTTATTTCAATTTAGTCTCTATGTTTCAAGATTTACACGTTTGAGCTCAATTTATTACTAAATACTCATATTTTGTCTTTAGAATTTACTTAAAATTTCTTTTTACAATTTTTTTAGTTAATTAATAGAAATTCACGTCCAATTAAAAATGAGAATTTAATAAAAAATTAAGATTACAAAAATAAAATTTTAAAATTCAAACTACTAAAATAAAATTTAAATCTCAATAATAAAATTTTAACATTTTGAAATTTTAATTCTAGATAGAAACAAAACTCGAAACAAATTTGAATCATTTTAAAAGCTAGGGACAAAGATGTATTATTCCCTAAAAAGGAAAAGAAAGGGAGAAAGCACCATTTTCACTGCGCCCGGCGAACCGCGGCGGCCGTGCAGCCGACGGCGGTAGGCAGGGGTGTTGAGAAGCCAGAGATCATCGAACACGTGGACGAATGCAGCCCACAAGCTCGTCTCCTTCCAATGCGTAAACTCCATACCAACCGTCGCCTCAACTTTTGAGGAAAAATCGAAATTGTCGCAGTGAGGAATAGCACCGCCATGAGCTCCGTTCTCTCTAAAGTTGCCGTCGTGGGAAGTGGAAGTAAGCGAATCATCACCTCCCTCTCTTGCTTCTGATTTTGTAAGCCATTAATTCAGAGATGATTTTAAAAGTTGTGATGGGTTTATGGGGCAGTTTCTGGAGCCGTTTGCGCATGGAGTTTGGCCAGAAATGGGGTCTCGGTTACCTTGTTCGAGTCTGCCAGAGGGCCCGGTGGAAGAATGTCTCAACGGAGGTGAGACGAATTTCCTCTCGTTTCTTGTTTGGGCGTCTTGCGATTATTCGATTTTATGATTGCTGAAAAAAGAGAGATCACAAACTGCCGAATGGGAATTTTTTTGCTGCTTCTTGCTGAAGATCAGAAAAGATCTTATATGAAAACCGTTCTATTATTTCGAAGAATGAGTGCTCAAATTGTTTATAAATCAAAGTGAGAAAACCGAGAATGGATGAACAGGATCTCGACAATAATAATGACCGAGAATGGATGAACGGGATCTCAACAATAATAATGAATAGAAGGATAGTTCATCAGCTTATTCTGAATTTTACAATTTGGCATTTCTAACAGAGAAATTGCAGAAGATGGGAAAGAACTGCATTTCGACCATGGTGCCCCATACTTTACTGTCAGCTCCCCGGAAGTATCGAGTCTTGTTCGTGAGTGGGAATCAAAAAATCTTTGTGCTGAATGGAAAGAGAGTTTTGGCATTTTTGATTGCTTTTCCAATCAATTTACCAGCATAGAACAGGTTAAAACTCCATGCTTTGTTTTTCCTCCATTTTCCAAATATTGTCGAGTAGCTGGTCTATGATGGATAATCGTCATAATCCTATTTGAATGCTTGCAGCCTCTTCATCAACTGCACATAGCTGGGAAATGTAGCTAAACTGGCTCATTCATTGTTATGTTTCCAGTTCTGACATTTAACTGAGATTTTTAGTGCATTTAGTAGTTAAATGAAACCACCAAAGTCTTTGTCTACTCACCATGTATGTAATGTATTTTTACTTGCTGCCCCACCTGTTCAACCTTGTGCCCCTTTACGAGAGAGATGGATGAAAGTTTTAAATGTGAAGTAGACGAAGAAATAATGTAATCACTGGTATCTGAAAAGATTGGGATGTGAAATCCATACATAATGTCGAAAGACTTTTGAGAATCTACCAAGTTTTCTCTGCTACATTAAGATTTGGACCTTTGACAAATAAATATGGTAACAGTTAGTTTTTATATAATTCATAATATAGCAGCTTTTGAAAGTTGTAGATCATAGTAGAATTGAGTGAGTGTATCTAATTACCTTGTGAACCTTGTGGGGCAAAAGGAATCTTGGTTAAGCTCAAGTATCTCTCTTGAAGTTACTATTCCACATACAATGCGATGACTGCCGCAGCAGGAGAAATATTTGTTATGATTGTTTATGCTAATCCTATCATGCTTTTTATGGGATCAATTTGTCTGAGTATCAATATTATTTAGGAAGGCGCAAGTGGCAGATATGTGGGTACTCCGGGCATGAATTCTATTTGCAAAGCATTATGTCATGAACCTGGTATACCACCTACTATTTTCTCTATAAATCTTTGCAATTCAAGCTTTCAAATGAAATTACGATGGTGCTTATTTTCAGCTTCTTTTCAGGTGTTGAGAGTAAGTTTGGGGTAAGTGTTGGGAGAATGGAATGGTTGGAGAGGGATAATTCATGGTTGTTGTTGGGAACTGATGGACAAAGTTTAGGTCAGTTTGAGGGTATTGTTGCATCAGACAAAAACATAGTTTCACCAAGGTTTACCAGTGTAACAGGACGAGTGCCACCTCTGGGTAAGTTGAATGTTGGATCTTCTTCAGTCATTTTTGTTTCAAGTATCTCTTGGCGCTGTGCATTAGAATATATTTTGGCATTATTCGAGCTGCATTAGCTGTATGAAAATTCAAACCACCAAATTAACATACCTTACAGGTGAACATTATACAAGATAGCATTTCCTTGAGACACAAAGCTTTCAGGTTAGACTTAGAAGATACATTTGGCCAACCTACTCGGACATTTAATGTTCACCTGTACGGTATGTTTAGCTGTATGGTCAAGTTCTCTTTGTTAAATGTATGACTGCCTCAATTTGATGGAACTATAGTGTTTAGCATTAATTTTCTATCTCCCCCTCCTGCCCTCTGGCCTCCCTCCCTCCCTCCCTCTCTCTCTCTCTTCCCCCGGCCCTCCCCCTGTCTTCTTCTTTATTTTCATATTTTGTTTGGTATTTTACTACAACGTTAGTTTTAAAATAAATTGCCTTTCTACAATGTTAGTGTAAGGCCACAAATAATATATACTTATAAAAGAAGGGGTAAAAAGGGAAATGTTACAACAACCAATGATGATCAAGGTGGGGAGAGAGGTTGGAGGGGACCACGAGGCTGTTACAAAAGGGCAGGGATCGTACTGAAGGAGGCAGGAAAAGTATTTGCTAAAAGTGAGAAGGCTTTTGGCGAGGAGAGAAGTGCCCAGCTCTCTCTAAGATGCTGGGGTATTCCTTGTTTGTATTTTCTTCTTTCGGAGGGACAAGGGAGAGTCATTTTGGGGGAGAGGTTTGCCCCATTTTGGGGAGGGACGAGTGTGACTGTTTGATTGACTGTATGGAGAGGTTCTTTTGGAAGAAATTGTTTATAAATGAAAACAAGGAGTAGTAAAGCTACATTTCTATCGTCTTCACCATTTCTTGTTCTCTGTTTTTCTCTTCTGGTTTGTTGCTCTTTTATTCAGACTTGCAGGGGGTAAAGAGCTTACAGTTAGTATTGTAACTGATTCTACAAAGTTAAATTGCCTTTCCATTTTTCTCTCATCTTGCAACTTCAACATTCAGATATTCCCACTGTAGTGTGAACTGATCTGCATATTTATTAGGGAGTGGTGGTGGACAAGCAGCCAAAAGTCTTACTTTTGATAAACCATGGTTAGTATGCCTATGCAATAGGTTCATCTGACTCTTAAAAACTATGCAGATCTTAGTTTGGTTCCAGATTTGGCAGTTATGCTGCAGAACATTCCTGTTATCCCATGTTTTGCTCTGATGCTTGCATTTGAACAGCCTCTCTCTATGGTAATATTCTAATTTTGAATATCCAAACTACTATAGAGTTGTATTCAATTCCCAATAAATAGTATTTTAAAAAAATCATTTGTTGGCATCCATCATTCTTTACCTTCAGTACAAAGTTTTCACTGAATCAATCTTACAGTAATAGTCCTGGTTTAAAATTTACTCTAATACCGGTTTCATTTGGTTTCCATGGAGAGACATTGGCCTAATGGATGTCCTTGTTCAATTGTCAGATACCCTTCAAAGGTTTCTCTATAAAGAATTCTAAAGTTCTAAGCTGGGCTTACTGTGATAGCAGCAAGCCAGGGCATTCGTCTGCTAGGTATGCTCATTTTTATTTATCGTGAAGCAAAACTATCAGCATTAATTGGGCTTGCTATTCATAATTTGTTTGTTTCATCCTTACTACTCTCATTTTTGTTGGAATAGTGAACGATGGATCTTGCATTCGACAAAGGAGTATGCAGAGAGAGTAATTGCTGAATATGGGCTTCAGAAACCTTCAGATGCCACGTTGAAGAAAGTTGTTGAAGAACTCTATCAAGAGTTACAAAGCATTGGTCTTAACATGCCCCGTCCATTCTTTATGAAAGCTCATAGATGGTAAGCATTTGAATTAGAACCGCCTGTTTGACTGTCAATTTCACTCAGTACAACGTATAAGCATCAAGCACAGAAGTCATGACTCCGCTACCAACTGTGTTGATAATGCAAGATATTATTGCCTCTTAAACAGAATGAAAATTGACTGTTTTTTTAATATATACATATATTTTTTTCTAGTGATCCATAATCTTTCAATCACTCAAATGTTATGGGATTTGAGTTCCTCTGACACCTCTCAGTTTTTTATCTTCAACTGATTCTTTAGCCCAGCCTTTTTCTTTTTTAATTAGTTATTATGGGACGTGGAATATCAAATGAGATTTTATCAAACGGAAAACCAATTGTTTCAGAATTTTTTCAAAGAAGTTTTGAGGGTCTAGAGCTTGAATCTAGGAGTTTGGCGGTTTTAAGCCATTATTCTGTTCTCTGCACTTCACATCTATCAAGGGCTATGTGACAGCTTTAAAAGCCCTGTATCGAATCTTCTTGTGATGAATATGTGAAGGTTAACAAGCATGATGGAAGAGAGAGAGAGTTTTGCATTATGATTCCATAAGGAGTGGATAAAGAAGGTTGGAAAAGGTTTCCTACTATGGTTGGTGGGTTATATCTAGGAGAGCCAAATGTTTTTTTAATCGAGGCATAAAGCTTTTAGTGGGTGTATTTGGCTCACAACTCTATTAAGTTTGGGATTATGACTTGAGTATATGCCATTGATATTTTGATGGTATACAAGAATTGAGTTTGTGAAATGTGTTCTTGGTTTGCTTGTTTATAGTTTGTAAAAGTTAGTTTGAGCATGTGCTTTTTTTAGGTTGAAGGTTCAAATTCTCATTTTTCACAAGATAAACAAAGCCGGAGCTGACTATTTTATTACTTTGTGCTCTCTTCTTCCATGTGTGAGAATGTCTGTAACTGTGAGGGTGGATTTTGCAGGGGGAGTGCTTTTCCAGCTGCAAGCATAGCCAGAGAGGAAAAGTGCTTTTGGGATGGAAGCAAGCGGGTGGCCATCTGTGGAGATTTCTGTGTAAGCCCTAACATTGAAGGGGCCATTCTTAGTGGCTTGGCCGCTGCTTCTAAATTCCAACAGATTCTTAGCTATTTGTAGTTGGTCTCGTTTGGAATGAGTGCTTAAAAAGTGTTTTTATTTTATTTTATTTTATTTACATTTGACTATAAATTTTCTAAACATAATTTGCTGTGGGTGAGGAATTAGGGGGGAAGATAGTTTGATTTAGAGGTAGGTCTAGAGTGAAATTGTAGGTGGTTTTATGGATTTACTTACCTATTGATCAACGTGATTCTAGCCGCTCTTGAATACACTGTAGGTTGTTTATTTTATTTTCATAAATTAGGAATGGAATAAATATTATATTTTTTTATGACTTCGACAGATGGATGGCCCTATTTGAGGGGCTAAAATGAAAATGGTCCAAGATTCAAACCAGATCTAAATGTTGGCTAGTTAAGCGTCAAGTAGTAAGAGTAGTAGTTATGAGTCTTGTAGACCATCCCCATGGGGTGGTGAAGGGAGGGCCCCAATTAGTAGGGAAAAAAAAAACCGCAACCCCTTGGGTTATCCTGCACTTGGAAGAAGTAGAAAAAAGAATAAATATAGTGATAATTTGATTCTTATCAACTTCAATTGCTTCATGCCTTGGACTAGCCCACGCTTGGCTACTGGAATCATTTATTCCCCTCTATTCTAGCTTCAAATTCCTAAGGTTAGGAGGAAAACAGATAGAAAAACAAATGAGAAATGACCTGCTCACATAAGCTTCATGTGAAGTTACCAACTTGACCGTAGATGCATGCGAGGGTCTGCCACTTGAAGTCATTCTCGCTCAAGGTCATTCTTGATTTTTGCTCTCGAAGAAGACGACGAATGCAGATGAATGCATGTAGAAGCGAAGATGAATATGAATGTAGATGATGACAAAGATGAACCAACCAAAAACGAAAGAAGAAGAACACAGAGAAAAAGAAACACCTAAAAAATGAAATAAAAGATAAAAAATGTAAAAGGAATAAGAAGGGTTAAAAGTAGTAATTTCACATGGTGGTGACATTAGTCCGATGTCAAATTTCAATTTGAGAAATGGTATGTCTAAGATGAGAGGGTAGGACTAAAAAAATGTCTATTTTAAAAATTCTTTGAAAATGTCTAATTTTTTCAATTGCTATATATCTGTTTGATGACTTCTTTCAAATCTATCTTTCAATTAAGTCCAATTTGCATGCCTAATTTTTAGGTTTAGAAACCCATGGATGTCTTTTGAAGCCAAAAATTTAATTTGATTTTAGTATTGAGATTCTCTACCAGCTAAACATAATATCTTTTTATTTAATAAAGTTAATTATTATGTCTAGATTATTTAATCACAATTTAAGCGTGAATCTATAATGATAGACTTTATTATTTTCAATTTTCTATCATTCTATAAAATATGTGTTTATTTGAGGCTCCATACCGAAATCTCAAACTTCCTTCTTCCTCACAGTGCGACACTCCATAGCCACCAAATGCAAGGGCTCAATGCGTGTAACAATATTTTGTTGTGTATCAAAATTATTCGTACAACACACTTATAAACAACAAATATTATGTGATCGTTTAGCGAAGTGAAAAAATTTAAGAAATTGTTGCTATTGTACTCATCAATGAAGCTACAAAAATCTATGTGATTGGAAAAACAACAAGAATATGATTAGAATTTGGTTATGGAGGCAATTAAAGCTAGAAACTTAAAAGATATACTTAATTCAAATCATCTTTCTGATTACAAGGTATTTATTCATTTAATTTGTGGGATTAAATTTTTAAAATTTTAAATCTCAATCCATACAAAGTTAACATCTACATGAATTTTCAAAGGAAATTCCTCTATGAATATCTATAATTAAACAAAGATGGAAAAATTATTTCCGAGGGTGTGCCAATTATTTTCAAGAGTATAGGTATGTTGTTCCTAGAAAATTCCTATAGAAAGATCTAGTTATTTTGATTGGCTCAGTCAATATTTTATTTTTTTAGTATACCGTAAGATATATATACGTTACAAGGTATTTAAGTTGTTTAATATGTATTTGTGAGTCAAACTTCATCCATTTGTTTATTTTTAATGTCAACTTTAGTTATTATCATTAAAAATTTAGAAATTAATCCACTTGTCTAGTTTCAATGAACTAATGTAAAATTACGTTTTCTAAATTTTAAAAAGTGGTATTTTTTAAGGTAAGTTTGCTTTTTAAGATATTGGTTTGCGAGATATTAATTTAAATGTTGGTTTTAGAATTAGAGTTTATTTCATTTTAATTCATATTGTTTGCGTTTTTGATTTAGTTAGTTTTAGTTTATTCGATTTTATTTCGTTAGTTTTTAGTAGATTTAATTTGGTTAGTTTTGATTTTTTTATTAGATTTTCTATTTAAATAGGAGCATATGGGTCCGTGTCTTCAAATAATTGTAGTATATTTTAATTGACAGTTTTTAAAATTACTTTTAAAATTACACATTCGTTCCGTTGTCCCTTTTAATTTTGGGTTACCTTTCATTTGGACCCTACAAAAAGGTCGTCTATACAATTATTCCTTTATTAATACTTATGTTGATGTAAGATTTACTTAGACATGACAAGATACTTATACTATCAATCTCAAAGTTAATAAGTTTGATTCTTCCATCTCACATGTAAAAAAAAAAAAAATCACTTGGAAATTCAAATATATGTGTGTGATGAACCATTAATCATACAAAAATGTAGGATAAAATAAAAGGTTATTTTTAAATATAAGAAAATGTGCCAATTTATTTACAATATAGCAAAATATTTTCAGTAATTTTGCCACTTAAAACAATTACCCTAAAATAAATGATGATTTTCAACATTGACTCAATTTCTAGCTATTTGGAATTGGAAATCGGAGGAACTGTTATAAATGGTTTAAACTTGATAATTAAATTTGAAAACAAATATAGGGATGAAAATTATTAAATACATTCTCAAATTTTTTTTATTATTCAGATTATTTATTTTTTCTTTTTTTCTTTTTTAAGTTTAATGAACCATGACTTTATGGTAGGTAATACATGTCAATTTATTTTTCATGCATCTAAGAAAATATGTAGTTATAAAATAAATTATGAATTCCAAATGTATTAATAATATATATTAGATTATAAGACATGAATTTTACAAGCATCAATCAAAAGGATACTTGAACTAAGATATGAGTGCATCAACAATACACATCTAACACCAATCAACTTTAAAGACTATCAACAATGTATCTAATGCCAATCAACATCCAATTAGCAACTTATTTTGAAGCAAAACGTGTTTGTTTTGTTTTATAAGTATGATATTCTAAGTGTATCGGTAGTATATCAAATATAAGACATAAGTGTATCAAATATCAATCCATTAATATTTGAAGTAAGACATGAGCGTATCGACAGTATTTCTAATAATAATTAACATTCTAAGTGTATTAGCAATATATCTAACAACAATTAACATTCAATTAATAATTTATATTAAAGTAAAACATGCATCTTTTGTTCTTTTAATTAGATAATCTAAATGTATTAGTCGTATATTCTAAGACATAAGTGTATTTACTTCAATCAATAAATACTTGATGTAAGACATAAATGTATCAAACATTATATCTAACATCAATCAAGTGTATCATCAAAATATCTAATAGCAATCCGACACTTTAACCGTGAGAGACATTTTGAACATTTGGTTATTTCATTTGGGGTGTATTCGGTAATTTTTTCATTTCTACAAACTTAGGATTATTGAACTATGAGCTTAATTTTTATATAGTGCGTTTCTATTACGAGTTTAATTCATTTCAAGTATAGTATTGGTACTGTACAGTATGTCAATATGCATTACAAGTAAAATTTTAAATATATTATTAGTGTATTGATAGTATATCATTAAGATGATGTGCACTTATGTAACTCATATCTGTTATTTTTATAGTCGTTTCTATCTCTAAAAATTGACAAGTCTTTTAGTTTATTGTAATTTATTTAGTATCTAACTAATTAGCTAGAAAACTTGATAAAAAAAATCTACCCTAACTTTTGTTGATATCTTTAATTAAATAAATAAACAAATATATCACATATTAATCATTATTAAACTAATTCAAGCATAGCTTAACCAAGTAAGAATGTTATAATTTTTTATATTCTCACGTTCACATATTATTGAATTAATAAAATAATTATTTTTTTAAATCACACGCACTCAATACAAAACATTCACTTTCATTTTATCTCAATCTAGATGGTTTGATATTATCACTATTCGCATCCTTTTTGGGATAAATTTAATCACATCTATGATTTAAATAAAATTCAATGCAATATTTTTGAAATTTATGTGGTGCTCATAATTAAAAGGAATTTACGTGGCCTTAGTTTTACAAGACATTAAAGACAAAATACATAACATTTTAAAAAATCAATGAAAAAATCAAAACAAAAAAATATCACAGCCGTTAAACCAAAGATCAACGGCCATTGTTTGAACTTCAATGGAAGCGGCTAAAATAGTTCGCAAAAAGATTCAGATAACACAATAAGATTATATCCGGATTACCGCCATTCACGAGATGCCACGTGTCGCCTTACCAATCACACTTCTCAGATTATCAAGCTCCGAGTTCCGTTTTGCGCCATTGCAGATTATCGACCTGAAGAAGAAGAAGAAGAAGCTCATCGATCGGAAATGGCGGCCTCGGTGATGACCTCAGTGAGTCTCAAACCAGCTCCCTTCACCGTCGAGAAATCGGCGAAAGGTCTTCCATCTCTGGCGAGAAACTCCGTCCCCTTCAAGGTCGAGGCCAGTGGCGGGAAGAAGATCAAGACCGACAAACCGTATGGTAAAATTAACCACCGATTGGTGCGATTTTTGGCTTATTGGAGACTGATTTTTAGTTTATCAATGATTCTGACTCATTTTTCGATGTAATGCGTGTAGGAATCAATGGCTCGATGAATTTGAGGGATGGACTTGATGCATCCGGAAGGAAGGGCAAGGTTATCATTCGGATTTCTGAATCTCTTCTTTCCATTGATGAAACTAACGTTTTAGTAATCTGATAATTGTTAGCTACTCTGCAACTTAAATTTGATACTGTTTTCGAATTTGATTGATTTAGGGAAAGGGAGTGTACCAATTTGTCGACAAGTACGGGGCCAATGTCGACGGCTACAGGTGAAACATCTGGCTCTGATTTTGTTCATAGTTTTCTGAATTTGAAAATCAATCTGAATTCAAAGCGTTACTGTTTATGTTTAATTTGAAAATCTTCCATTATTATCGCATTAACAAACTAATGTGTATTATATTATTGTATTCTCGAATTTTGCAGTCCCATCTACGACACCAAAGACTGGTCTCCAAGTGGTGACGTCTATGTTGGTGGTAAGTTCTTCCACCATTTTTGATTCTGCAATCCTATTTCGTTTGAATCATTCATATAATATTTACACATACATTAGATTACGGAATTGAGTTTTATATGTTAGTAATTTGAATTGAATGTGCCTGCTGAATAATTTTATGATTGATTGAATATTTTATGAATTTGTAATAACATAGGCATCTAATCTACTTTCAGTAGACAATACATGAATTATGAAGAGCTGAAATCATGAATAATGGTGTTGAAAAGTGGGTTTTCAGTTTCTAATGTTTGCTCAATTTCTTTTTTTCATCATTAATTTCTTCTTCATATACCTTAAAAGTTATGATTTTGTTAGCTTAACAAGTATACTTTTTAAAACATTATATCAATTGTATTTAAAAAAAGTTCCGAGACAAATAAGTTTAATAAGTTAATGTATTTTATGCATAAAAAATGATTGGATTATTTCACTCTCAAAAATAGTTATTATAGTATTACAATTTCATCGGTTTATTTATTATCGTCAACAACAACCTAACTCAATTAGCATATAGATGTATTAGTGACAGAAAAATTTGTAGTTTGAATCTCCAATCTCTGTTATACTTAAAAAAAACAAGTATTCGATACATGTATAACAATGTATATTTATTTGTGTTTTATACAAGTTTATTTGTGAAAACAAATTTGCTAACACTTGTCCAACAAGCATCCGACACTGGACACATCATCCACAACTTAAGTGTCGGCAATTCTTAAAACATAAATAACCACTAGACTTGACATGAAAACTTAAAGCTGTAGATAATCATGGTAAGTTATTCACTTTGTATATTATAACCCTCTCTTTCATTTATAAGTTTGAATATAGGAACTCAAAGCTTGAAATATGAACTGTTGATATTATTTCGATTGGAATTCAACCAATCTTACTTTATTAGCATGTCAAACTCTATACTTTTTTAACCCAACGATGTGTGCATTTGATTTTGATTTAGAGTTAGTTTTCATGTATATAACCTTGCAGAGAAATTACATCAAAATTATCTTAACAAACAGAAGTCAATATCAATGCCTAGTAAATGTCAACATTAAAGACAATCATTTATGGATAGAATTGAAATATGGAATTCCATTGCGATTACACAAAATATATTTGTTGATATATTGTGGACAACATTGAATTTTAGGTACTACTGGGTTAGCCATTTGGGCAGTGACCTTGGCTGGTCTTCTTGCTGGAGGTGCTCTTCTTGTGTACAACACCAGTGCTTTGGTGCAGTAAGCTCGAGAAAAGTTAAAAGTCTGTTTTTTGTTTAATTAACATTAGTTTTTGTAGCATGTTATTATGAACCAACATTATTATTAAGAACTTCTGTGTAATTATCTGGACAATTGCGTCATAAGTGCTCGGTAAGATGATTCTTCTCTTTCCCATCTTTACTTGTGAAATCGAGTTTGAAATCAATTTTGGAAACAGTACTCCTAAGGTCGAAAAATTCTTTTGGGGCAGTCGAGTTGGTAATTATTATATGAGAAGTTAGATTATCTCGAAAGTTAAATTGTTTGTATTTGGAGTGCAAAGTTGAGTTAGTTGAATTAAGTTGAAATGTCTGTGTTTGGAGTGTTAAATTGAGTTAAGTTGTGTCAGAAAGTTGTGTTTAGGATGTAAAAATGAGTAGAGTTGAGTTGAGTTGAGATATCTAGTGTAGTTTTTCTAAACAAAATTGATTTTGTATAGTTTTTTTTTTTTTAAATAGCCAAATGTACATTTATTTATTTCATTCTTGAAACATAACAAATTCAAACAAAGTAAAGATACACTAAACACAAATTTGGAATGTAACTTTTGAACACACGACTACATAATATATTTTTTTTTGGAAAAAATACCCTTTTGGTCATTGAGTTTTCAAGAATAGGTGTGATTGGTTCTTGAGTTTTCAAGAATAGGTGCGATTGGTCCTTGAGTTTTCAAATTAATTATTTTAGTCCTTGAGTTTTCAAGGAGAAAATTAAAAGGATATTGTCTTTTTAGAAACTATTTAGGAAAATATTATTGTTTTCAAACTATTTGTAAAAATATTGTTTTTTTTTTAAATAAGTCAAATGTTGAAAATTCGACCTAGATAGGTCGAATTTTGAACCCTCAACCTT
The DNA here is from genome assembly GCF_027475165.1 of Benincasa hispida. Classification (NCBI taxonomy): domain Eukaryota; kingdom Viridiplantae; phylum Streptophyta; class Magnoliopsida; order Cucurbitales; family Cucurbitaceae; genus Benincasa; species Benincasa hispida. The sequence goes on along the minus strand of NC_143478.1, from coordinate 82,713,639 downwards.
CCTTTCACTTGTATGTTCTTTCTAACATTATTATTGAGTCTGTTTAATTATCATTCCGGAGATCTTTCTCTGTCAAAAGATCATATTTCTAAATTTTCATAAGGTCCCCCTGGAATTCCTTCCAAAGCTTGGATTCGTCATCTCAGCAAGTGAGCTAACTTCCCAATCAAATTCGAGAGCGAGATTTTGAGCGATAGCGAAATAGCTAGATTTTGATAGAGAGCGAGAATACCGTACAAATTTCCCCTTTTTTTTTTCCTTTTTAATTATTACACATTCCACCTTCTTTCTAATCATTTCTTTTTTTCTTTTAGTCTTTTTTTAATTTTTCATTTTATAAAAACAATTTCTAAAAATATTTTATTATTTTATTTAAACTCTAAAAAGAATAAATTAAAAAAATAATAACTCATAAAAATAAAAAAATGTAAATTAAATATCTCATTTATATAAAAATAATTACAAAAATCAATGTGTCCCACAAGGCAGACGTCGTCGATTTTGAGCTGGTTGTCGTCGTCGACTTCGAACTTGAGATTGCTCGGGTTCTTCTTGATGTTGCTCTGGTACCTCTGCAGACGCTTCATAATATAAATATTCGTTATGCTCTCCACGACCCCGACCATGTCTATGCACATATGAAGACGGATGACCAACCTCTGAGTTATAATGTCCTGAACAAAATGCTGGCATCATCATAATCGGACTAACATAATTAGTTTGACTTTGCGTCTGCGTCATAGGGGGCAACTCTTCCACATTATGTGCAACCTCATCAAACTCATTCTCTTCTCGAACAGGTCCTCTACGTCTAGGAGCTTGTGGAGGAACCATAGGTATATCGTACATATAATGAATTTTCTCCATATAGCTTTGGTTGTCACTACATATAGCAAGAACCTGGTTCGGATCATTCGCAACATCACGAAATCTACTGTTGTTCGATCTCTGTAAATTATAAAACAATTAGGCAATATTCAAAATAAATTTAAATTAAAAAAATTAGATAATATTCATTCATTTACCAGATGACCCACAGCCGCTCCCGGACGAGTGACGAGCGCCTTGTGATATTATTATACCAATGAATATATTCTGGAGTGACATCTGTGTCAAATTATTCAAGAGAAACCCCCACTACAATAAACCTTGCACGATAGTGCCATCGCACTACCAAATGTACAACTTTTTCGGACCAATCTCCAGTCCTTAGGTCAATATCATGCAATACGGGTTCAGTATTACAAGACGATGGGACATCCTGCTGAAAACCGAATTGTCTCATCACCTTGTCAGGAAGATGCCACTCACCAATGTGAAAACATATGAGAGGACTCATCGTCCGCCATATGTTTTGACCATTCGTACAAATTAGGCAAAGTATGCACAATAATTTTGTACAGCTCCTAAATAACCTGAAACACAAAATATTATATTAGAGAATATTCAAGACAAATATAATAAAAGTGTGAATAAAATAATCAATTAGTTTTAGTGTAATGTACCTGTTCAGGTTGAAGCAGATCAAATATGTATCTATACTGGTTGACTACATGTGTGGCTGTCCTAGTCACACAAAATTTGTCTCTCTACCTAAATTTTTAAATTGATAATTTAGAATTTAAATTAAATAGACCAGTGATATAAAAATTAAATTGAATTAAAACAACATATCGAGAACCGTAGACTCGTCCAACTAATTGAGCGTCATTAACATGATGTAGCTGTGAAGCCATTGTTGGAAATCGCTCCCAAGCCCATAGTTGCAAAAGTATGAGAGACCCAGCTATCTCTCAAACCTCAGGTCTTGTTGCTACATAGTTGTCTATACAACCATGCCAAGCATGCTCCACCTCACGAATACCGCCCCACATCATGGAGGTTAGCTAATAGTGGCAGGAACATTAAGTGAACAAAATGACTTGATTTATCTGAAAACAGATTTCCACCCATCATTTGTAGTATATATGCTCGTGCATATTTTATGACGGTTTCCTCGTCTGCATCATTTGTGAGCACACAAAATTGTGTTCAAACCATATTAAAATTAACCTCGATCCTTTAATCTTGTCGGCAGGTGGAGTCGCACCGAGGTACAGTTGACAAACTTCTAACCAGTCATCGTACATCACTCCAGTGACTGGCTCACCGTCAACAGGTAACCCCAACAACACTTCTATGTCTTGTAGAGTGATAGTGCACTCTCCAACAGACATATGGAATGTATGCGTCTCGGGCCTCCATCTCTCGACCAAGGCTGTGATCAGATGCCAGTCCAATTGAATAAATCCTGCCTCTCGATGTCTGCAAGATATTCCTCCAGTAGTACGATCTCACCATACAATATATGATTGATGAATGGACTGATTGTACAAAACATCGGGATCAGCAAGTCCTGAGTTTATCTTGATGCTCCAATGCATCCCTTATTTCTACTCTTCTTTTTTCGAAATAGTTCACGCATTTGAAGAATGTTATCTGAGCAAGGGCATTTATAGGCAACATTCGAGCTCCTTTGATGACTTCATTTATGTACTCTGATAGATTTGTCGTCATCCACCCATATCTGAATCCTCCATCATGTGCTTGAGTCCATTGCTCTAAACTAATGTTGTCAAAAAAACTTAGACAGCTCCGATTTATTCCTTTGATATCTTCAATTGCTTTGTTGAACTTTTGAATTTGAAACTGACACCTGACACAATAAACTTAATTTTTCAATGAATTAAATTTATACTTTTTTATTGAAGTTGCCGACGATATGTCGTAAGTAGAAACGATGGTGACATTTCGGTCTCGTCCAACCATTTGCTGGGTTGTTCACTGCTGCAATTATACCAGCATGTCGATCTGAAATTAAACACACCTCTTCGTGTGTTACAATTTTTCTCAGGTGTTTCATACTTAGTGATCTCGAAAAAGCCATCATACCGAGCGGTACTGTTCATGTAACAAGTGGCAAGTATTCAACATTCCATGCTCGTATTTTATGGCCATTTGCTCACATTTTAACATGAACTACGAAGATTTTATTGAGGACTACTACAAATTGTCAACGTATGTTGAATGTTACTCTCCTCAATTTCAACCTGTACCGCATGAAGATTACTGGATCACGCACCCTAATATGCCCATCTTACATCCTAATCCATCGTTGTTGAGAAGACCTGGTAGACCGAAAAGTTCACGTTATCACAATGAGATGGATTGGACAGAACTAGCCACTTGACAACGATGTGAATTTTGTAACCAGTTAGGACATAATCGAAGGAAGTGTCCTTCGTTACTAAGACGGGCTCCAGATAGTTAGGGATTGAATAATAAATATTTTTTTTTTAATAATAATCTACTGTATATTCATTTTTTTTTTGTAATCAATAAAGTTTTACATTATAATAATCTAATATATTCCATTTATAGTATAATAATCTAATATATTCAATTTATTGTCTAATGATTATTCAATTATAGTATAATAATCTAATATATTCAATTTGTTGTCTAATGATTATTCAATTATAGTATAGTAATCTAATGATTATTCAATTATAGTATGATTAATAGCTCTTTTCTCTCTCTCTCTCTTTTTTTTTTTTTTTTTTATATATATTTCTATGGAAAGTTAAAATAAATTGAAGAATTGAAGGACTCTCGCTCTCTTCCTCTCGCTTCTTAGTCTCGCTCTATTCCTAAGATCTCGCTCTCTCATAAGATCTGCTCATCTCCTAAGATCTCGATCTATTCACTCTCGCTCATCTCTCAATATCTCGCTCTCTCTGTTATTGTTGTTATTTTTCCATTAATGATTACTAGTTTTCATTTCTTCTGAACAATCACAAACACTTTTTTGATTATGGATCTACTACCAGAAACTCAATGCATAATCTTAGCATTCAATGTGTATTCCTGAATTAATCTCATTTTTCAATTATTCAACCACTTCATTTTACCAAGTTCAATGTTAGTCAGATTAGTCAATATAAACTAAATCTCGCTCTCTCCAACATTCTCGCTTTGAATCTTGCTCTCTCCTAAAATCTCGCTTTGAATCTCGCTCTCTCTTAAAATTTGTTCAACATCTCACTCTCTCCTACTATCTCGCTTTGAATCTCGTTCTCTCCTTAATCTGCTTCAGCCCACTTATCTCCTTAATCGCTTTGAAGTTTCGACATGTGTGTAACCTTGACAACCTAATATACAAAATTTTGTTCGTAGACAAAGCTAATTCGGAACTATCTTTCATTCCAAGGCATAACTTGTATCCATGCGCTTCATATTCGCCTCAAGTTCGCTCCAGAAATATAGCCATCCCCACCCCCTCACGTCAATCCCACAAAACTCCGTCTAATTCGAAATGATAAAAAATGCATAGGTTGTTAGAAGCAGCTCGAGTACACAGATACATATAGTATACCATCTCATTACTTTATTTCCTCTATGAGGGAAAAAGAAAAGTAATAAACTTGCAATCTCGAGGGTGGATGTGTGTCGAAACTTCAACCTTTGACAACCTAAGCGAGATTCGCGAGATTTCCCTTGTCGAGGTTGAAGTTTCGGCCTATGTATTGTTTCCAAGTTTTTCTTTGTTCGTCGAGTTCTCAACGTTCGACCTCCACATCAGTCGAGTTCTCAACGTTCGACCTCTAGTCTCGAACTCCCAAAACAACAATATTTCTCTAATAAGTTTCAAAACAATAATATTTCTCTAATAAGTTTTGAAAACAACAATATTAATATTAAAGGTTCGTTTTCAAGAATAGATTTAAAGGTTTCTCAAACTAATAAACTAAATTAAAATTAAATATAATATTGAGTAAATAGATGATGTGGCAGATGACTGGGAAACAAATATATTTTTAATATTTCGTCACCTCACTCCTCTTCTCTCCACCTTACCCCTCTATCTTCTCATTCTCACTCATTGTCCTCCATATTCTCTTTTCTTTCTTCCTCTTCTTCACTTTTTGGATTTTTTCTGTTTTTAAAATTCTCCCCCTTAGTGTCCAATCCTTTCTAAGTTTTCATATTTTCTTTGATTTGTCTTGAAAAGTTGAATTTGAAGGAACTCCGTTTACAGAGAACCTTTGAGCGGAAGCGGATTGTCCAAATCCCACTGTGATTGAACACATACGTTTACAGTCATACAAAATAGATTATGCATAAATCTTAAATTATAGCATGCTTTGAAATAAAAAAAACATAGAATCAAGAGACTATACCTTTGAATAACCGTTCTTCAAGTAATCCCTCGATCTAACTTGTTCACGAACTCTTCGAACAAGTCACCAACTCCCTCAAATAGCAACAAGCAACAACTCGATCCTCGAACCAATCAGACACTACACTTGGTGACCTTGGATTCTTGGTGTGAGAATCTAAGAGTGGTGGGCTCTGGATAATTTTAGTTAGAGGGAAGATTTAGAGTGTGGAGGAGGAAGACGATCGAGTACACAACAACATAGTCGTGTAGACGACGAAGTCTATCGCATAGGCAAACTTACTCGATCATTTAGATAATGAGGTTATTATATAGTCTCTTAAGCAATTGTGTAGATACTCGATTGTGTACTCGATAGTATATCTGATGTCTAACGGAATAATTAGAAAACCATTTTCTTTTATCCTACTTTTTCCATAAACCCAAATAAGGGTAGTTATGGAGAAAAAGAAGTTAATTATCAATTAATTAATAAATATAAATAAATATGATAACTAATTTATCATATTATATTTAAAACCTATAATTTTAATATTGCATCATATACAATATATACACCATAGTTCTTTTTCTCAATTTTATGGCATATAATATAAATCATATTTATATTAAATTTAACAAGTATGAATCTAAT